>NC_071286.1:39506329-39760679 GCF_943735745.2 Anopheles bellator
ACACTAGAGAGCGCTGCTTACTGTCGGTATCCTTTTGGTTCAAATTTTCATTGGAACATCCGACCCATTCGGTCCCTTTCGATTCAACGAAATCCCTCCGAATCAGGATATTCAAAAGAGAAAAGTTCCTTCTCTGGGAATGGGATATTTTCAATATATTAGGGACAGTAAGGAAAATTCGGACACACTAGAGAGCGCTGCTCTCTGTTGGTTACGTTTTGGTTCAAATTTTCATTATTTCCATTGGTTAAATTCTTAAAACAAAGACACCTCAAAGTGCTGCTTACGGCTTTTGGGGACTGTGACTGTGAACTTCGAAGAAATGAGGATTAGAACAAATTACTCTGAATTTTACTACTAGAAAAATTTGTCAAAAAATAAACAATATGCTAGGATGTTTTTGCTAGGGTAATTATGCCAGGATGTTTTTGTAGGACCATTCACTTTTCTTTCAGGATTTTCTAAAAATGAAAATTCAATTTTCCCTCACCGAAAACGGTATATTTTTTATTTCATTTCGTACACTATAGAGAGCGCTGCTTTCTTCATCTACAATTTTCATCGGGCCATGTAGTAAGTTTATATTCGAACCCAATAGAGGGCGCTGCAGCTTATTGAGGCATTGCATTTTTTATAATCTCATTTTCGCTAAAGATTAGGGTTATTAGTAAAGAAATCATTATTTTCAAGCTTGGTTAAACGCACAAATTTGCAGCAAATCAATGACATTACATCTACAATGCGAAATAAGAGTTGGTCAAATGGGGCTATTTTCACGCATCTGTCAATGTGTTTTGACAGCTCTTTTACTGTTTTGTTTCCTTCTTTAAACGCCATTTCTACGTTTGGCACGGAAATCGCAATTTCATCGTACACAGAATCGCCGACCATCCTAAACGCATCATGTCAGATAAGGAAAGTAAGGAAAAGCCCAAGCTAGACCTTGGATTGCTTGAAGAAGACGATGAATTTGAGGAGTTCCCTGCGGAAGGTTTGTTTGATGATTGAATAAGTGCCCCGGTCCCGTAATGATGGTTTCTGTTTTCCGGCAGATTGGGCTGGTAACAAAGAGGACGAAGAGGAGCTAAGCGTGTGGGAAGACAACTGGGATGACGATAATGTTGAGGACGATTTCAACCAACAGCTTCGAGCGCAGTTAGAGAAACATAAGTGATTCCCCTTTGCAACAACGTTTTGGCGGTTTTTTTATAATAAACATAAATGTTGCCAGTAGACTATATGATTGGTTTCTGCAAAACTTTATTGTTGGCCTGTATAGCCGTCTGATTAACTTTCCGAGACGTTAATCCTTGAACTAATGTAACGATGCAGCTCGAAGTCCTCAATCTTCTGACCGTCCTTATAGTGGTAGAGCTCCAGGCACGACTGACAAACATATGCCGGATCGAAAATTTCTCGAACGCTGCTACGCACCACATATCGCACCTCGCAAAGTCCACATATGTTGCATGGTATATGCCGCGGAAGAGCATACGAAACAAGTAAAGGATAACGGGCCCTCGAGAGCACATCGGTAGCCGCTAACAAGCGGCAATCGGAAATCACGAATAAGTGTTCGCAATTACCTTGGTGTTGATAGAGCTAAAAAGAACAAATTAATTCAGTTATTCAGCGTGTGGTATGTTGGTATGTTTTGCTGTAAGCTACCTGTGGATAACCAATGCGAAACTGCAAATCTGCAAAACGTGTATTTTCCATCCTCTCTGAGCGCAATTCGCCGATCATACTCTGTTTTTCGGCCCATTTTCTCACAACCGCCGAGTAATCGTGATGCGACTCTTGCCGCAGGTCATTGTAGAACGTATCGTGTATGAAAAAGAACCCCGACTTCGGTGTGTCGTTACTGTTGTTCCTTTCGTTCCAAAGTGAGCGGTTTTCGCTTATTTCGTAAAATGGACCTGCATCACAGTTGCAGTAGATTTTGTCCTTCAGCTCCGTAAGAAATTGTGAGCTAAGTACGTGAAACTCATGGCTAAACCTTGGATGTCGTAGTCGCTGGCCTGTTTTGTGCTTGAACGGCTCATAAATTCGAATCACCAACAGCATTTCCTGGTAAGGAACCAAATCTTTGACGGGCAAGGCTTCCAGGGATAAATCCATGTACTTGTGTTTGCTGTAGCGTAACTTTGCCTCTACTGCGCGTTTGAATGAACCTAGGCGTGATTCAGATGCGTATTGTACACATTTGAATTTCATGGCTTTAGTCGGTATTTTCTTGCCAACCACGCTCGCGGGGTTCTGAATTTTCCCGGGATTGAAAGTGAACACGGCTATGTCTTTGGGACTGGAGAGATGCTCACCAACGTCCACGGATTCCAGCAGTTTTTCGAAGGTGTTGCTGCTACCAGTAAAACCCATGGCTTCCTTTATGTCGTTGTCGGATTGAACAATTCTTGAAGTGCGGTTTTGAAGTAGCTCGTTCCGAAACTCCGACAGAGCATTCTGCACATGGATTATTCTATCTATTCTCGGTTTGTATATATTTTCCATCCTAAAAAGCGTAATATTCAGTCCTCCCAACCCGGTTTATACTTTTCTGGAAGATAGCTTCCCGTTTGGACTCTGCTTATTGTAAACAAAGTCCCGTTGAAAATTGTGACACTCAACGCAAGAACTGTCAAGTTATGAACTCACCGGTTTCTAAAGTAGAAACAAACAAAGAAACGTAGTAAAGAAACAAAGAAAAGATTGCAAAGTGTGGTTGTGATAAAGACCGTCTACTCAATAGAATTATTCAGAATAAAATCTTATAACATAACATACTTTACCGAGGTTTGATTGTTGCGCTCAATTCAAGTGTTCCCGGCTGACTTACGTTCGCATCTTTTTCATGGGACGCACAATTACGTAAACTGTCAAAAGGGAGCAAGTGTTGCAAACTTCAGCTTCGAGAAAACCCACGGCAAAGATGAAGTCGATGATTTCGTAAATAAATCATCAAAAAACACACGAATTTTGCATGGGTTCGTGTGAATAGCTTTCGCGCTCCCACACTTCTTCTCACCGTAGTGCTAGCACAGTGTGGTTCCCTTACCTTATCGTTTGCGATATAGGAGGTACATTCGGCGAAGCAACAAAAATTTCCCGTAGTGGCGCAATTATTGGGCAAATTATGCGCGTGAAAGCATCAGTACGTAAATGTTAGTTCGCTTAGTGTAAGATTCCGGTCGGCAGCCTTGTTTGGTCTGCTAAGATTCGCAGCTCACCAGGTTCCGTCAACTGCTTCAGCGGCTGAGTGTGTTTCCTCTGCCATTGATTAGTGCTATTTTCGTTTGCTACGAGTCTCGGTCCGTTTTTTATTTGGGTAAGTTTGGTGTCACAACCAGCGCAGCATCTGAATGGCTCACTTCCCTGCATTGCGTGCGCTCTGTCGCTTTTCCGTACATTTCTTGGGCCTTGCATCCCTTTCGCTCCAGCTTCTGTTGTTTTGGCAGCATCCATGTTGCCAAGCGACGAACCATTCAGCTGATTGCCCCGCACAGCTCCTGGTTGCAACTGTCTTCGAAAGAGGAAGTAGAAAGATTGTTTATCCATTTTCTTTTATCTTTATACTGCCCAGGACGCTCTTTTTGTAGCATTTCGAGCACAACTTGTCATTACGGTGTTCGGTGTTGGGTGCTAGGATTGTTTTCTATTATGTCTGGATCGTCATCCACAAACGAGCAGCAAGACCAGGAAACACCACAACAAACGCAACAGCAACCCCAAGATGAAACGCAACAACAACAGCAGCAAGAATCAAATTGTCCGCAGCAACATCCGAAATGGGCTTGCGAGTACTGTACTTACGAGAACTATCCTCTGTCACTCAAATGCACCATGTGTAAAGCGCCAAAACCACTTCTCAACGAAGACATTTTTCGGTGAGTGCAGAGTTTACCGTGCTAACCGTAGTTAACATTTCGAGTGCCAAGTTAACTGTTTTCTTTTCTCCCCAGACTTAGCCCCACGCAACAACTCTGCGCAACAAATCGTTCGAACCCGAATCTAGTGACCGATGCGGTAACAACGGGTGCCGTGCCGCCGTTGTTGGCGACACAATCAACGTTCGCAGCGCCGATCGAATTTGAATCTAACCAAACCCGATGGTCATGCAGTGGTTGTACCTATCTAAATCCTCCCCACTCCCGGCGCTGTTTGCAGTGTAGCACACGGAAGGAGGACCCTACCGCGATTCTATCAAATGTACCCATCGCTCCTATGTCCCGGCAACCCAAGGCCTCGCCACCGAAAGTGATAACCGATTATGCGCGCATCAGTGAACAGCTTAACGCGATGAACATAGGCCGCAGTGGTTCCGATGATCCTGTCGTACCACCAGACATGCCAGCAGGGGGTCCGGGTAAGCGACGGAACAATTCCCCCTCGACGACGGCGTACGGTTCGAGCTCTTCGTGCCGGATACCAGCGGAGAAAGAAACGGATACGAGCGGAAAAAGTGGTGCCGGCCTCAAGCACGGATCATCGACACCATCACCGGTGACTTGCTCGCCCGTCAACGTCGGTGGCAAATGGTTTTGCGCGGCGTGCACATACGAAAATTGGCCCAAATCGCTCAAATGCTCGATGTGTTTACATTCTCGCGATACGGCAACCGGAGGTGGAGGAAGGAGCAATCTGGCAGTCGCGGCCAAAGTATCGCCCGAGCACGACGAGAACAGCGTGGCCAGCAACATCATTGTGAACAATAAGCGCAATCAGCAGTTTGTAGCGCATGCAGATGGAATAAACAACATGGACGTTTACCAGCAGGAGCGGCATCTCCGACTGTTGCGCCGCCAACCGGACTGGGATTGGCTCAATGCGTGCATAGGCATCGCAGAGAACAACATCGGAGCAGTCGAGGCTTATCTGGACTGCGGTGGTGACCCTAGCCGCGCTCTAACACCGGCCGAAGTAAACCTTCTTAGTCAGAATAACTGTGCTTTCGATGTGGGGCATACACTTATACATCTGGCCATTCGCTTCCATCGTGACGAAATGCTGCCTCTCCTGCTCGCGCAAATTTCCGGTTCCGGGCCCGGCATCAAGCGCGTACCGTCCTACGTGGCGCCCGATTTAGCGAGCGACATTCGGCGACACTTTGCACAATCGCTACGGATACGGAAGGCATCGTTCAATTGCCAGTACGTGAATGAACATGCTACGTTTTCACTTCCGGCCGACATCGAGGAGCTGCCACTTGCACTGCAGGAGCAGCTGTACGAGGAGCTGCTCGATAAAGATGCCCAAAAGCAACTCGAAATGCCGCCACCCGCCCTGAACTGGTCGTTGGAGGTCACCGATCGGCTCGGGTCACGGTTGATGGTGCTCTGGAATCGAAGTGCCGGCGACTGTTTGCTGGATTCTGTCATGCAAGCAACCTGGGGTGTTTTTGATCGCGACAATATGCTGCGCCGAGCGCTTGCCGATAGCTTGCATCAGTGTGGTCATATGTAAGGAAAAGGAAATATTTACTTTCATACTTTCAGCAACATTTCAGTGTTTTTCTTTTGCCCTATTTTCATTGGCAGCTTCCTTCCACGATGGAAAGAGAACGAACAATTTCAGGCGGCCATGCTGCAGTATACACTGGCCGAACGCCAGCTGGAGGAAGACTGGAGTACGCTACTATCGCTCGCCAGCCACCCGGGCTCGTCGCTCGAACAATTGCACATCTTCGCACTAGCCCACATCATGCGCCGTCCGATCATCGTGTACGGCGTAAAGTACGTGAAGAGCTTTCGCGGGGAAGACATTGGCTTTGCCCGCTTCGAAGGTGTCTATCTGCCGCTGCTATGGGAGCAAAGCTTTTGCATTACGTCCCCAATAGCCCTTGGTTACACCAGGGGACACTTTAGTGCGCTCGTACCTACGGAACCGTATTCGCGTATCGATGCTACGAGGGACGAACGCGAAGACATCACCTTTCTGCCACTAATGGACAGCGAGATGAAGCTTTTGCCGGTTCATTTCTTAAGCAAGAACGAAGTAAGACCACAAATGCCTTCCAATGTGGAGCTCCGAATTTAGTTAATCCAGCCAACTAATGCTTCCTTTTTTGGTGTAGATTGGTCGCGAAGAGATTTTGATCCGACAGTGGCTGGAAGTATGCGAAACCGAAGGAGGACTGCTGGTTGCACAGCAGAAGCTACACAAACGTCCACTGTTAGTCGCTCAAATGCTCGAAGAATGGCTAAACCACTATCGACGGATAGCGTAAGTGACTGGAGGTTTTCAAACTTCACACCGTTAAATTAATCTAAACTTTTTTCCTTTCCAGAATTTCTAGGCTGTTTTAAAATACAAACCAATCCTGTTTCAACAAGTAGCTCCACACAGGCAACGAAGGTACTGCTAGAATTAGTCATTTTATTATCGTTGAAGGTACGTCAAACTTTAGCACGCTGCGGCCGATATACGGAAAGGTGCGTAGCAATAATATAATGTGTTTGCTGGTTTGGGATCATGAATTGTGGTTTGATGCCAATGCGCTTCCGATTTGGGACAACCAAATGGAGGTTTCGTGGGGGAATTATTCTTTCGCCCTTCGTACGTGTGTAAGTGTTCGGTGAAAGTGTTATTATCCTATACATTTTAAAACATCGCTCTCGGATGGCGGTGGAATATTGAGTAACCCGATGGCAGGATTTTTAAATGGTTCAATGTGTACTAGTCGTAGTATCCGTTCGGCTGTGCTGCGTTCGCTTCCTGCGTACGATTGTTGCAAAACGAATATTACTGATGGTGCTGCGGTACTCCTTTCAAAAGCCGTACGTAAGTGCGAGAGAACCCTGATGATGAGAGAATATATTTTTGTATCCCGTTTTCTCTAACTTTTTATCAGCAGTTCATTCCCAAAAATACTATCGGTACCACGGTCCCACAAACTTGTAATGCTTCATCCACACCGATGAGGCTATTACTAAAGGCAGCAACAACCGTTTGCCTTTAGTGTTCCGAACCTAGTTTTAAGAATAAATACCGAATCCTGTTCTTTCCGAAATCATTTATCCAAACAATTCTCAAAAGTTTTTGCAATAAGCATCCCGAGTCGTTTCTTGACTCCGTGTCATCATGGAAGTCTTTTTTTCTGACGGTGTGCTGGAAGGGTAACGGAAAAGTATTAAAATCGAACCAGCTTTGAGTTAAGCATTTCCCAACTCCACTACGCGTAAGGAACTGTGTTATCCGGTGGTATAGAGCATCTGTGATTGTCAATTACGCCAGTGGGATGATGCACCGCGATCGCTACAAGCTACCGAAGCATAAATACATTCGAAAACTCAATGCAACAATGCACGGTAAACCCGGTGACGTATAAGCAGTACTTGTTATCGAGCCCGAAAGCTTTTTACCATTATCGCGAACCACATCCGCACGCGAATACGAAAGGAGGTAGCCCTATGTACGCTTGAGTTTCAGCACAGCTCCATCGCCTCGTTGGTGGTATTCGCAAACTTTCATCAAGCTGCAGATGTAACTAAAAACATGGCTCGATAGAAACCCCAATTCGTTCGAAAATTGAATTGCACAAGATCGATGCTGCATGAAAGGCTTCAAGAAGCCGTCCCGTTCCACAATGTCCTACACCGTAGACCAGGTAGAATAGATAAACTAAGGAACAGAGAGCCAGAAAAATTTTATTCTACACATGCGCACGCGCAAAGTAAAACACGCACCGTGTGGTGATGCGGCCCCACGGTGGATAAACGATGTAACTAAAGAATCAAGCTGCGAACATGATGCGAAAATAGTTTGCCGAAAAAATAGATAAAATCTATTTTGAGGAATATTGATTTCTAGTGCTGCTACTGTCTAATATCATACCTTTAACTCCTACACACATTGTTACATTTTGTTAAGTTTCAACGTGGTGTTCGTTCGCTTTTTTGGGTTCAAAACTGGTAGCGTGTACATAGGTTGCGTTGAACGAAGAATCGAGTTGTATTATACATTTATAGTTTAAATAAATTATTTTTCGCTCACAATATAAAATTTGTCCACACTCAAAGTGCCGCGAAAGAAAAAAATCTGATTACGTTATGAGAGGCTTCGTTCGCGTTGATCTTCACTTTGATATAGTATGACAGGTTTATTTTAACAGCATGTTCATACGTAAAAGAGTCCTATCTTACACAGACCGTTAAAAACGTCTATGCCAATTGATTCTCGGAAGGAACCCGTTAAATTGCAATCCATGCACAACGAAATTAAGCCTTAATTTATTCTCTACCGAATCTAAACCCGTTCCAAGTACCGTTGACCAAAACACAAGTTCAAGCTTTCGCCGGATCTCTCCTTAAACGGAAAACGGTACCAAGGTTGCCGGATTAACAGCGTGCGTGGGGGCATTCGAACTCCGAAGACTAGACCTTGACCCACACTGTACGATCTGTCCCCCACAATTTCTTTCGAAGGTGTGTCTTTTAATGTGTAACGCAATCGAAACCGTTTCATTTTTTTACGACATTTATAAATCTATTGTTTAACGTTTAAAAATACTCAAAAATGGAAAACAATGTATCACATTCGAACGGACGGATGGTGAGGGCTAGCCAGCCTATCGCCTAGCGCGGATTGTCCATTCAGCGGTAGTACGGTCGTATACCACCATATCCTCCTCCATATCCCGTGCCATATCCCCCGTACCCACCTCCGTATCCTCCGTATCCTCCATAACCGCCATATTTGCCCGGGTATCCTAAACACGTTAAGAACGGCGTTACACCAGTTTCGTGTAGCTTTTTTTTATCAAGGTTTACACTCACCATAACCACCCCCATAAGGATAATAACCTCCTCCACCGTAGCCTCCGTAACCACCGTAGCCGCCGTAACCGCCATATCCTCCATATCCTCCGTAACCACCATATCCTCCTCCATATCCTCCGTTATTCCCTGAAAGGAAAAAAAAAGAATCAAAAATACATCGGCAACCTCTTTTCGCTATCTTTAACTACAAAACTCTTTAACTGCTTTCTTTATATTGACCATGCTCAGTTTTCTCTAGACTCTAGTGTATAAATCACGGCAAACGGACACACAAAACGTAAGTTAGCTTCACAAATGTTATGACGCTGTCAATTTAAAACCATATTCATTTTGCTTATTGAGTTATAGTACAGTGTATAAGGTACAAACATGGGGAACCATAGCCATCGTAACCATATCCACCTGTGAAGGAAGAAGGGAACATTGAATTACTGATTCAGTCACACTCGACGAAGAAATCGACTCTTTCGGAACGCAGTAGAAGTAAATTGAAAGTGTAGCTTCTTAAAATACGTCGGTTCGCAATGGTGCCCCTCGGTGTTACACAATGGGGCAACATACACGATTCTCCACACGGGCGCTATTTACCTCCTCCCAGCAATCCGTATCCAAAGGTTGCACTGGCCGCGGACACAATCGCCACCAAAACCAACGCCGTCACCTGCAATAATCGAATTGTTATATGGGAAATTATTTAACCAGTCGGAACGCAACCCTCCCGAAAAACGATTGTTGTATTCATGTTTCGTTGCGGATCAACCTTTTGCGGAATGGCACAAATGCAAATTCAGCCCCCGTGTTCGGTTGGGCAGCTCTTTAACCTATCCCGTATCACCAGCAGATGATGGATTTTCCAAATGGGTTTTCGTCGGTGTTTTCAAGCACTTGTTTGGAAATAACTAAAGCGAGCTGGTCTTTCACAGTACAAAACGATATGTTTTATTTACCCATAACGAAGAATTGCCATTAAAGTGTGGACAATTAGGAAAATAGACAAAACGTCTGCTTTACTATCTAGGCTCAGTCAGCAATCATTCTTTTCCAAAATTAAATGGCTCAACAATGTTTTTCACGTTCTCTCAAGCACATAATTTGCTGAAATCTGTTCCATTGTCTTTGATTACACGATTCTAATCAACGACCATTACGGTTCTTAAAGTACACGTATGCTGTTGGTTGACTTGTTAAGAAATTATTGTTTGTGACGAAACACGAAACGGCTCAGGCGCAGGAAAATTCGTTCTTATCTACTCAACACTCACGTAGCCACGCATCGTGACGAACTGCAAAAACACACTAAACTTTGATTTCAAACGACAACGCGGACAGCGCGGTATTCACGGTATTCCAACCCTCCCACGATCGTCAACGGATTTCGACTAAGCACCGTTCATAGGGAGCTTTCGCTTTTTATACAGCATCGCGTCACAGCGCCGGGTGAGGTTCCAGCGCACTACCGTCCAGCGTCCACTGAAACCGATTGCAATTGAATTCAGTGTCCGGCTGGCCAAAACGGGGAAATGGGAGACAACAAAGCGACGCACATGCTTCGCCCGACTTCGCATTAATCTTCGCTCTTTACCCTTTTTTGTCGGCGTAAGGTATGTTTGCCGTGTAAGTTGTGATGCGAGAAAGAATGGGCGCGATTCAAACGCACGACCGCCCGACCGTCTGAGCTACTGTCCAACAGGTTCAACTATGAATCATCATCGGTACATTGTTTTCGGTTTGACCCTCCCAGTCGGTGGCCACTAGCGGCAGTCCGGTCTGAGGCCAAAAAAACTGTTTCAATGTCCAAGGTCGCGGTCTGTAACCTTCGTGGCATGTATGCCAAAAAAAACACCGTGACATGTTTCCGATCGCCGGCGATACTCTTCGCTTTGAGTTTACATAAATAATGCCGCATCTTGTTAGACAGACTTTGCCCTTACTTTGGACACTTTCGGTGCAATGGTTGTTAAAGTGGATCTCAAGGACCTTATGTAAATGATGGGCTACGAGTGACAACACGAGGTGGACAATACTCGTAATGTTGTGTCTTCGTTAGCATCTTTGAATTAGCCGCTACTTCCTTCCCGGTTGTAAAACCGTTCACTATTCTACCTTACTTGACGCTCCTTTTGGGTGCAACGTTTACGAGAATTACGACCCTAACAAGAAAGATACATAAGGAATTCGATCTTTTACTAACTCACGGGTCGCTTATGGGACTGAAGCTCCCTAGCGATTATGTTCTCAGCATACCAAGCCCATCGCGCAAGGATTGCTAATTGCAAAAAGCTACGAAAGCGGGTTTCTTGTAAGGTGCGTTCTTCGTTTGCTCGATCGACAAACATCTTCTCTGCCGGTGGCAAATATGGCGCACCGTTAGAAATAATACCAAACGCCTACGAGTCAGCGAACCGGTCAACATGCGGTCGGTTAACGCGTAATAAAAAGGTAGGTGAAGTGTGTATTTAAATAAATTAGTTGGACCCAGTTAGCTGTGACCTTCCGAGACGCCACCATACTGGTCAGGTTACTAGTGAAAGAACGAAATGAAAATGAGATTGTTTCTTTTTGAGTTTAAACTTCTGACACATTTCACACGAAAAGGGAAATTAGCTTAAAGTAAAAGTTACAACGTTACATTGTTGCGTACGGCAAATTTGTTGAATGTTTTCTATCAAAAAGGTTACCAAGCATAGGCCGCACGATCCAAGTGCAAGATACCCGCATTCTAAAGATGCTATCGCACGGCGACCCGAGAGGAAATGTCCCCTCGAGGTACCGGGTACGACAAATAGTTGAAGAATTGAACAATGGGGAAAACAATGATCATCATAATGATGCTTTTTCACACGATAAACTCTTCACGTAGCGTGCGTTCTGCGCGACGAGGCACGACAATGTTTATGACACCCGGCGTACGTGGCGCCATTTTGACCTCCGAATGATGTCACGGTGACCAATCCGATTAGAAGATACCGATACAACACCAGCCAGATAAGCCGTGACTAGTTAGTCAGACAGCATTTACCATCAAAGCATCTTCTTTCAGATCTTTCGGCAGCCTGTGCGCGTTTCGGATGTCAGAAGAAATCAACGTCATAAAGAACACGGCCATTACTAGTGGTTCGTTTTATTACGCTCTAATATATGTCACCTTACATCTGAAGAGAAAAACAGCGTACTACGAAGGTGCAACTTTAAGTGGCGTGTGGGACACCTTCAAACCACTTCGCCCGGTTAATACTCTCGCTGTACAGTCATATTTTTTGTTACCGATCGATAATTCTTAACATTTGCCTGTCAATTTGTTGGTGCCATGATTGAGAGTCTTGTGTAAGACCGAACTGCAAATGTGCTGAGTCCCGGTCCGGAGCGACAGGTGTTCCGATCGGAACGCGGCCCACGAGTCGCGACAGTCTCTAGGAGAAGTAAGGCTGGGTACGTGTGTAGCACGGGTGATGCCTTCGGGTGAGGTCTTTCTCGCTCATGGTCGGCACTTTCGGTTTCAGCTCCGGTGCGATCGCGTTTCCCATGATCGACAAGCAGTCCATCGCCGGCGAACCCAGCTGGACCGGGTGTTGACTTTCCAGCGACATCCGGCGCGCCTGCTGATGCTGCTGTTGTTGGTGGCCGAAGTAAACGTTATTTCTGAAATTTCGAAAATGAAACAACACAATTAGACCACAGAATCCAACCAGACCGGGCACTCGGTTGTTTAATGAGAAACGCTTGAAATTGAAATTCGGTAGCAATTTTAAAACAACACCAGAAGAAGGGAAAGAGAAGATGTGCATGGACCGAAGATCGCCTAGAGGCTAGCAGGAAAGCGTTCATGATCGGTATGGTCTACGACTAGCGCTAGTGGTGCGGACAGATGTACATTTACCCATAGTCTTCTAGATGGTATGGTGGCTCAGGATGGTGCATGCGCTGCGAAGGATGCTGCTGTTGCGACACTAGTGAGGGTGATGATGAAGAGAGAAACTTCCCACCGCTCCCATTTTGCAATGTGGGGTGGAGTATTTGTGCTGAAGCCTGGGGAACGTTTACCGGACGCGATCGGTTCGATCGGAGACCGGCCGCTAGACCGCGCGAACTGAAATGATGCTGCTGCGCCTGCTGCGGATGCTGCTGAAGATGATGGCCCTCCTGTACCATCTGATGCTGGTGGGATAGCTCGTGGTAGTTATTCGCGATGGTACGGGTTGCCGAAGCAACGACACTACACTCCACCGTCTGCTCCGGCATGGTGGACAGTTCCGTGGTTCCCGTGGGCACCGCAATTCGGATGCAGCAAGAATGAAAGGAAGGCGTATGAGCAACAAATCCGAATGGAAAACGCATGTTCAAACAGAAAGTATGAAGCTACGATCAGTTTTGGCATATGGCGGCGAATGACAACTTCCACATTGTCGCTGCTTAAGTTACGGACGGAACTTACAAAAGCGAACACAGAGACTGTTAAAAACGAACCACATTTACTACGCTACAGCCGAAGCGAACGAAACCCCCCCAAACACTAAATCTAATGATGATGGAGCTTGGTGACTTTCGGAACGAATTCGTTATCCGAAACCACACAGCTTCCGATGAAAGCTGATCAAGGTTGTTTCAAAGAGGTGATGGATGCAGCCACAAGAAATCGCAACAAGGTTTGACGTTGGACACTTATGTTTAACGGGACAAAGGATCCATCCACAAATACGATGGATGATGTAATGAAATGAAAATGAATGAATATGGTCGAGCTTGGTCGGAAGGCGAAGGTACGTTACGGACACATTTCTAGGAAAGAAACATATTAAAACACGGAATGAATAGTAAGCACATCGGAAGAGGCGCCCAGCTGCCATGGCAACGTTTACAGACACACAAAGAACGGTCACAAGAACAAAACAGACACATAGCTACACAGCACGGTGCTAGATGCTAGATGAAGAAAGACCAATAGTTTACCTAACCACTCGGCCCGCTAAAGCCTGGGTCGTGCTCATTTCCGGAACTAGAGAAAAGAACACCTTAGCAGGAGCCAGCTCGCCAATTCTAATTTCGACCCCACTGACAAGGACCACAGTGACAAAAGGTTACACCGAAGCAATGCGCACATGCGCCAAGCGTCTCTGCCAGAACTAAGTGGTAACAAACTACGCGGCACTACTATCGGTTGTTAAAGGAGCCGGTACTCGCGACCACAGCAGCTCCCTGGTATGCTGGTCAACACAAAAATGTTGCCGCTCAACGACGCTTCGTCGTTGTGCGCGCCTGAGTCGCCGCCACTGCCGCTGATGCCATTACAACCGGTGGGCGTTCCGATACCTTGATAGCCTTCTTCGCCGTCGGTCTTGCCAAAACGTTGTGCGCTGGGCCAACATTTGGAAGACGATAGTCCTTGGCGGTGCTGCTGCCGCCACCGGCTCCTGTAGAAGAAGGTAACAAAAAAAAACACACGATAGGTAAGTGGTAACGCCCCTCTAGCGTGAGAAGTGATCAACGAGTCGTAACTTCCCAATAATTTGTTGTACATACTCTAACAAGACTTTAGGGACTTCTTTCAAAGGTTTGGCCTCAACGCGCACAACTTATTTCGTACTAATCATATTAGGTTGGCTGAACAGAAATCCATTATTTTATCAAGATAGATGGCTGTAGTGATCGATCATACAATTTCAAGTTTATCTCGTTCTAAGGTTGCATTTCACACTAAAGAATTTCTTTTTCTATTTTTAGTTTATTCCATTCAGTTGTCAGTTGCAGGATGTCACCAGTGGAAGTCAATAAAGAGAAAATTCGGTACATTTTACATTAATTGCAAGCAATTGCAATTTTGGTTTCGTCGACCCGGTTCAGTCAGTTTTGATGTTAAAGATGCACCCGGCGTCGATAAAATCACAGAAATAATCAATGTTGATTGGCAATGTTAGTAGTCGCCCAGGAGCGAAAGATGCAACATCTAACAATTTTAAACCGTTTGCGCAAAGCTGGATTTAGAAAAAAGCAAGATGTTTGGGTGCCACACCAATTACCACCAAAAAACAATAGATGATGGATCGAATTTCCATCTGCGCAAATTCGGATCAACTCACTTCTTGAACGAATTGTGACTGGGAATTAGAAATGGGTCACTGACGACAATACTGCGAGAAAACAATCCTGGTCGAAGCATGATTAAGCAGCTTAACCGGTGGTTAATCCAGGACTTGCAAAACTTCCATACTGATAAGAAATTAGGATCACGAAAAGATTGCGAAAATCGATTACTAGAGTTTTTCACCAATACGGTGAAATACCAATACCAATACCAAGACTATAAGACTATTCTATAACAGAGGCATTACGAAGCCTTTTAAATGGATTTCTTTTTAGCCAACCTAATTCCAACCGCGGATCATTGACGCTGTACCGGCATAGCGTGCCTACCTGTTCCGTCGGAACGTGTCAGACTGCGCTTGGGATTCAGCCCGACCGGTGGCGGAAGTGCCGCCGCTCGGGATGCGTTTCTGCTACCGCCACCCAGATAGCCGGCATCGCCATGCTCAAGAACGCCATAGTTTTCGCGACCTCGCGCTCCACCGTGACCATTCTCCATGTACTGCCGATGGCGTCCCGGCGCCTGTTGGTAGCCTGTGCTCGAGGTATCGTGTTGTAGATGGGTTGTGGTTGCCGCCGAACTGCTCATCAGCGATTTGCCTCCGCTACCACCGCCAGTAAGGGCATTGCTGGCCGTCGTTGTCGCTGTCGTCGAACTACCCTTCGGGAAGCTTAACCTCATTTCGACGTCGGGCGCCATTTCCGGATTGTAGTTACCCGCCACCGTCACCGTCCAGCCTAGCGGAATGGGGAAAAATCCAAGAAAAGATGGATATTAGTATGCAAAGTTGCAGCAACGTCTTCACTTGTTGTCTGGCCGGTATGTGTGACAAAGAAAAGCACACAAAGGACTGGTCGGACTGAAATGGTCAAGAGTGGGCGAAGCGGACTTCTAAGTGAGCGTTGGGGGTACCTTGGTTGGTGGCCGATTGCGTGATGCCATTGATGATGCTTGGTCCACCCGTTGTTATTGTGTCCGCTGATGGTACTACACCACCACCGGACCTACCGCCAGCAGCGGCGCTGGCATCGCCTAGCGCAAACCCTACCGTTTCGCTGCCGGTGAAGGTCTTGAGCGGACTGAGATCACTGCAACTTCCGCCGGCCACACCTTTCAGGGCCGTTGCCCTGTCCCGCCCGTGCTGCAGTTCCTCCTCATCGTCCTGCCGGTCGCTCGTTGTGCGGAGCGTCCCCTTACGCCACTTGTTGCCCCACTTGCTGGCGCTGACCATCTTCTGGATCGACAGCTGAGACAGGTTCCGCTCACTGTTGGTCTTCCAGCGGGCAGCGGCCGGCGGCACGTTCAACCCGCTGGCCTTCTTCAACGGGCTCGAGTTGGGACTGGTGTCCGGTGTGCTGCTCGCGCTACTGCTCGCCTCATCGTAGCTCTGCGAATCCGATCCACATCGATCATCCACCATCACGGCGGTAACGGAATGTATCATCGGCGGGATCACCGGAACCGGTACCGATGGCGCGGATGGTACCATCGCCCCCTTCTGGCAGCCGCCGTTCGTGGTGCGTGTTTTCGCTGCCTTTTGCTCCGTACCGAGCGGCAGACTGAGGCCGATCTGGCGCTCCTTTTCCTTCCGATTGCTCATCTCCTTGGCCGTCTTCGGGAGCAGCTTGAGCGGCGCCTTCAGCTCATTCTTGACCTCCTTCTGCACCGAGTGCACCACGGTTGAGGCGCGTACCAGATGGTTTGTGTGCTTCGGTCGGTTTAGCACGCCGCTACACACCGCTTCCGACTTTTTGCGCCCCAACTTCGGCGTCGACTTTTGGCCCGTGTCGGGCATGCTGGGCGTGATACCATTCGTGCCGGTCGATGAGGCGGTCTGAGTGGTGGAACTACCTGAAGCACCGGTTGGTGGCACCGGCGGTTGCGACCGTTTCGGCTTCTCGTTCGGCCTAACGCTGCCCCGTGTGCTGATTGTGTCGGAAGCTTTGGCTTTCGAGAGTTTCGTGTGCTCAGTCTTTTTGGTCGCTTCCGCCAATACACTTCCGCCATTGCTCTCCATCGACTTGGCGGTCGTCGAAGTGACCGTAGATCCCTTAAGGCTATCCGTCCGAGGCTCTCTGCTGGTTGAACGTTGGTGCGGCGGGTCCGCCGCCACCAGCGGCTTTCGCTTTTCGGGGAGCGTAATCTCCGGCAAGGAAGGCGTCGGCGTCAGCTCCGCAATCGGAGTCTGGGGAGAGGGCGGAACGGGTGAGGTCTGTATGTTGGGCGGCGTCGGTGGCGCCGGAAAGCTCTTGTGGGGTGATTGTGACTTCGCGTGACAGTAGAAACACGTTTCGGGCGCGATCCGAACGCTGCCGGTGCCGGTCGCCCGGTGCAGCTCGGGATTGCAGAAGCAGCACGAACTGCACGTTGTTTCGGAAGTTTTCGGTGGCTCCACACTGCTGCTGACCGTGGACCGAGCAGTGCGACCGGGCGTACGCAGGCTAGCCATAAGCTGCTGCTGGTGCTGGAGCTGGGCAGCTTCCAGTGAGTCGGCCGTCGACAGACCGTGCCGAAACGAGTCCGGACTTGGAGCGTGCTCAACGAGTGGCCCAAAGAGGTCCCCGGCGGCTCCGGCGTAGCTGTGATGGTTGTGATGGTGGTGATGCTGACTTCCCGCGGTCACCGGAGTCCGGTGGATGGACGTAGTTTCGTAGTACTCTATCTTCGACTGGATCACCTTACAGTCCGCCGTTTGGTACACGTGCCAGGCATTCTCCTCGCGTATCTGGTGATGGCAGGCCGGAGGCGAAGACGAACGGTGGAACGATCCTATGTCAGTTTCGGGACCACTATGACACTTGCTCTGCTGTTGCTCGCACAGCGGCCACTTTACCTCTTTGACCGAATCCGTGGCCGTGCCGTTCATCAAACCATGCCCCGAGGATCGGTGGCATGCTCCAATCGATGGCCGGTTTTCGACAACGGTGCCGGCCATTGGAGTGCCGCTGCCGAACAGCAGCTGCTGATGGTGATCGAGACCGGCACCGGTTCGCGTCAAGTGGTGGGCGGTACAGCAGTGCATCGGGGGTGACGGTTTCGTGTTGAGGCTGTCCGTCACGAACGACTCCGTGTCTGAACAATCGTCGTCGCCGGCATCGTCGCGTTCACCGACCGAAATACCATCACCAGACACCGGATTAGTACTAACATCGGGCAACCTGCTGCTGTTGCCAATAGACGGCCAGTTTGCCTGTGCCGGTGGCACACAGTTGCCGGTGGTGATTGTCTTCACTACGCATCTACCGACGTGCAGGTTTGTGTCCCGGCTACGGGACGGGTGTTGTTGCACTAATGCGCTGTACTGCACGATGTGGTCTGCTGAAAGATTGGGGCGTATTTACAGCGGTGCCGCCGTTGCTTTGCGACAGTAGCACTTGAATCTTTCGTTTTGTCGTTACGTCGACGACGAACGGAGCAGATTTCAACTGGAGCCTCGCCGACAGCGAAAACTATTTGCCAGTACATCGAGATTGCTTCTTCGAACTGTTTACGAACTGTTCGAAGTGGCATCAATTAGTACTGTTGTAAAGGATGCAAAGTGATTGCTCTAAATTTCCAGTTCAAATCCGTCGTTCGTCGTCCCAGTCGGATTGACGCATAAATTTAAAATCTCTCCGTCGGCGTACTGCGGTTTGTTGACTAGCTTTATTCGTCATTACCATTCGCACAACCAAACGTGCCAAACACACTAAAGTAAAATCGAATTCACTAAGCTCTAAATGGCGTAGATATTAACCAAACTAACTTTGCACACACGTCTCCTGTACACACATGCTAAGCATTCGCGCATTACTCCGCGTCGTCTACTACGATCTACTACGGGCTAATCGATCCTGCGTCGACAGTTAGAAGTGAGAGAAAGGAGTAGAAAAGAAAAAAACAAAGACTACTTTACTGATTGCGGAAAGGGCAGAACCGAACAAAAAGACACACACATTTGCCGCAAATTAACGCCATTAACGGGTGCCACACTGTGTTAAGGATAATCGCGGGAGATTCTACTCTCTCTCTCTCTCTCTCTATCTTTCTCGTAGAGACAAGCCGTGCAGATTATTGTTAACTTTCCGAAAGTGCATTAAAACGCTAAACAGTTGGGAAGCTACTGTGCCAGTACGATGTGGACAATGTAGCAAAACCGAAACAGCAACATGCCGGCGTGGTTAGCGAGTCGTGCAACGTACGAAAACAGCCCTGTGGAAAGGATAAAAGGTGTGTTAAAAAACAGAAACAAAACAAAAAATTTAAGTAATCAATCGAAACAAATCATAGAACAAAAGCAGCCCTTATCGGGTTATTTAAATATACTGCGACATTTTCGTCACACGCTTCACTTTGCTTCAGTGGTCCAGTCCAGAAAGCACGTAGCCCACGGCCAAACGATCGACCCCCCAAGGACTCGCGCGTTAACCTTTGGTGTCGAAGTTAATTGCGCTAAAGCAAACCATCGCCCGGTCCTCGGGTTAGCGTCTTCAGTGTTCGGACCTTTTTCGGGCACCCGGAGACCTTCGTTGCCTTTCTCCTTCAAGCCATTGATTTTTTTTGTTTGTTCTCTCTACAAGACCCTCGGACTGACTCACGAAAAGAAACGCAAAAAAACGGATAAAGTTGGTGAGGCATTCCTCGAAGGGTGGTATGTTTTAGATTATGTTGGCTTCCGCGACCCTCGACGGCTGTGTTGACCCCACTGAGCCTTGCCGAGTAAATCAAGGAGCAAACTTTTCCTTCACTACGCTGTTCCTTCCTAATGAGTCCGTTCGGCCACAGGTAAGAACAGGCGGGGTGACGAAGGAAACGGAAAATCCTGGAGCGTCTCGGGCAGGGCATCCATTCGAATGGATGTTTGTGCCCGGTGCCCAGCAGTTGCACGTCCTTTGCTGGCTTTGCATTACGGTGTCAAGGATACCACCGAACGGACGGACGGGTTTATGTGGCCCAAATTTGAAACCACAGAAAGCATAAACAAACACACAAACGAGCGAAGAGAAGTTCGATCGTTTCACGTTGCAATCCGAGTCTCAAAAATGTCACCCAACTGAGCGGTCACCCGTACCAACGACTACTGTTGGACCCTGGACTCACGCTAGACGAAGAAAAACCGGGCAAATGGATTGAACTCTGGTTAAGACTAGAAATTACAAACCCGTAAAAACTTTTAGCGATAGTTATTTCATGCACCCCTGTAACGCGTACATTGTGTCACATTTTTTTGGGGCCCGGGTGGTGGTCAAGGAATAAATTTCGGTCAACTGACAGCGAGGACCAAAACGACAAATGGAGTGTTTGCGTGTCCAGCTAGAGCTCAATGACGCGATAGTGCGAAGGACATTCTCCGAGCGAAGGAGCGCACAGTAAATGTGCGTCGTATACGCCATCGCCAGTCGCGATTGCTCCACAGACAGGAATTGCCACACAGAATGGAAAGGTATCCTTCGCGGCACTTACGGCATAACGAAATATTTATGAAGAAAAATTATGCATAATGATCGATCGGCTGCTGCTTAAACTAATTAGTCGGGGCCGATGGATCTTGGATTGATGTAAAGGGAGTACAGATAACAGTGACCTTTTGAACCGAAATTGAACTTGCCGCCTGAAGATACTGTCGTTACTGGATCAATCGGAACATCAATCACTAATCGCTCAGTCCATTCAAGCTAAAAAAGTGAAACACTTGCATTGACATGCTGGAACACAATAACCTGTGTCTATTATCCATGTCAGACCATATCATCCATTATTGTGCGTGAATTTCAAAAAATTGTTTAAGCTGTTTCCAATGATCCGATAATGCGGTATCTTACAATGCTTCACTTCCCAATCGAGGTCCCGGAGTTTTTGGTGAAACACTATAGGTAGATGTGTGTGGATTTGCGTTGTCCTGATGGAACACAACACCTTTTCTGTTGGTGGAATCTGGCCGTTTCTGGTCGATCGCTAGCTTCAAACTGTTGGACAGTAGAGAGCTAACTTGATCTGATCTGAACATCGTGCCGGTATCGGGAATCGAACCGATCGTTACCGACCGCTCTATCAAAGGGAGAAACTACAGCTACAGAAACTGTAGCAATCTTCGGATCAAATAATGGATTTCTTTTCAACCAACCAACCAATCCAGGCAGGTTGCCGGTGAATTGTGACTACCTTAGCTGGGCTTAATTACAATCCAGTGCCCGTTTCCAAACACACCGAACCAACAGAAGCCGTACTAGCGCCAACTAAATGTTTTGCACTCAGACCGATACGCTGTCCCAGGTTCAAACTGATGACATTCGCACAGAAATCGATGCAGCGCAGGCGGATAATCTACGCACGAGCCACAGAACGTGGAGTTGTCGTCGTTGTGCCCTAATCTCAGTGTCAGTATCAGTATGGCTACAGTTTTGACAATCGACAACTCTAGAGTCCGGCCACTTAGAAGCAACAACAAGAGCATAAAAACAAACCCCATACTTTAAAACAGTAACGGAAAACAATAAAGTAAACACGGGGAAAACAATAAAGAAAACACAAATAAGTTAGAATATAAAGAAGAAAGCCAAAAACAGAACAAGCAAACAGTCCATCAAAAACAACAAAACATGCCAACGGAACTGACAAGTTAAACTGGAAATATTTGCATGCAAGCAGAACACTCAAAGCCCGATACCGACCGAGACGGTCAGTCTCGATCGGTTCGGAAAACTTCCTAAGACTAAAGAGCCATGAAGAGCTGGTGTCGGATAAATACCTTCGTCTTCCTGCCCGTTGACCGGGGTGGCCATATCCTCGTGCTGGGTGCTGAACCCAATCCATCCCCGCTCCTCGATGACGTCGCTCTGGATCGCGGCCTTGCCGCGGCTGGTGGTGGTGGTGGTGTTTGCTCCGTGGGCATTGGCTGTGGCCGCTGGTCTGCGGGCCTGCGGGGCTTTGTGTGGACTTTTCGGACCCGGCACCCCAGCGGGGGCACCCTTCCGGGGCGAAGAGGCAGGCGATGGCGACGGTAGAGCAGGTTGCTTCGGTTGCGAGACTTGTTTGGAGGGACTCGGCACGGACAGTTTGGCGGGTGGACAGTTTGCCGGTGGCGCACTCGCTCCCAGTTCGTCCACGTTCAATATCTGGTAATTCTCGTCGAAGCTGACGCGCCGTGGTGAAGCGTGCGCTTTCTTGGAGCGGCCCACCGACGACGACGCCGACAGTTCCTCCGTCGACGAGCCGACCGACACACTGGACCGCTCCTCGGGGATCACCTCGAACTTCTGCTTGTACCGGCCGCTGGCGGTACGGCGAGGGGTTAGCGTGTTGGCGCTGCCAGCAGCCACCGCCGACGACGATGAGCTGGCCGTCGTGCACTTCTTCTTGGAACCCGCCCCAGCGGTAGCGGCCCCCGGCGAGCGTTTGGAGGATCGTCCGGAGGACTCGCGGAGATTTTCGGGCGTCTTCACGAACTTGATGCCCATCTCGTCCGGATTGGCGAGCGCCTCCAGCAGCAGGTCGGCAATCATTCGGTCCACCTTCGGGTTGATGCCCGCCAACGGGCTGCCGTCGCGCGACTGATTGCTGCGCCGGAAGTGCCCGAACCGGTACACCGGAACCGGGATACGCGAATGATGCCTGCTGGTGGCGGCGGCGCCGGACGAGGTTCCACCGTGGCGGCCGGCACTGCGTACGCGCACCACCGGCCGCACGGCGGGACGGGAGCGGGGCGCACTGTCCGCGCACTCGACAATCTCCAGGATCTCGATGTGCTTGTCGCCCTCCTGGATCTCCGTCTTCTGGTACACCCGCCGGGGGCCCCCCTCAATGTCGGGCGTTAGGTCCGCCTGCGGGTACAGCTGCATCTGCTGCACGTCCTTCAGCACCTGCTTCCGGCGCACCTCGGCCGCCGGGGTTCGGCCACCTCCTGGTCGACCCTTCGACGATGGGAGCGTGGAAGTCGCCGTCGTCGGCGCGGTGGTCGTCCCACCTGTCGACTTCCCTCCCGCCGGCCGCCGTTCGGTCGACGTTCCCCAAGGACTCTTGGCGGCCACCGCCGGTCGTCGGCCACTCGGTGCCGAACCGCCCCCACCACTGGCCGGGGTCTGTATCTGCATGTTGCCTTTGCCGTCGATCTTGTACGACTCCAGCATACCGAGCCCGGACCGCAGCCCGGCCGCCCCGTCGCTTGTGCGCTTTTTCGGCTTCATCGCCCGGAATGGGGTGACCCCTCCGCCGGCATCCGCCTCCCCGGACCGGGGGCCGCCGCCGAAAACGGTCTTCCGGCCAGCGGGCGACAGGTACTCCTTGCGGCTGATCGCCTTATCGATCGTGCTGATCACCTGGATGGCGGGCGCACCGTAGAAGCGCTTCTGCTCGATCATGCGCATCATCTTGCGCTGCTTCTTCAGGCTCTCCTGCTCCTGCTTCCACTTCATCAGCCGGCGCCGGTTGTTGAGCCGCTCCTTGATCCGGAGCGGCATCGTGTCGGCCACGACCAGCGTGCGCTCGTCGATCTGCTTCAGGCGCCCGCTGTCCTGGATCGGGACGAAGAACGCCTCGCCCTTCTCGTGCCGCGGCGACCGATCGGTCCCCGGGCTGGTCTGGGAGTCCGTTGTGGCCGTCGTGGGCGCCGCATCCTTTCGCTTGCGCGGGGCCGTGACAGGACCAGGCATCGGTTGAAACCCGTCCAGACTGTCCACGAGACTGTCGTCGTCGTCCGACTCGGACCCGGCCCCACCTCCACGCCCGTCCTCGTCCTCGGCCGACGTGGACGGTTGCACCTCCATCGACTCGGTGCGCGGCATGGCGGAGAACCGGGGCACCACCACGGACCTTGCCAGGGCGGCCAGCTCGCCACCGTACGTCGAGCCCGTCCCCACCTTACCGAGGACCTGGGGCTCCGGTTCCGACGCCACGTCCGTGTTGTCGGACGGGTCCGTCTCGAGTCCGTACGCCGGAAAATAGTACTTCCCGTTCAGGTCGATCTGATTGTCGCGCCCTTCGCGCTGCGTCAGGTAGAAGCCGTTGTCCTTCGAGCGGCGCTTCTGCCCACTCGGATGCCGATCATGCCGGACGACCGCCTCCAGTGCGTCCCCTTCCTTCTGTTTTCGCTGTCGATGCCGGTTTCCGGCTTCTCTCTCCTCGCGCTTGCCGCTCACGTTGTTGTTGCTGTTGTTGTTCGCCACATCTTCCGCGTTCTCCTTGTCCGCGGCCGGGGAGCAGGCCGCTTTTCGCTTGTCCGAAGGTGGCGAGTTGCAGACCACCCCACCGCCACCCCCGATATACTTGCCGGTCAGCTTTTGCTTCATCCCGGCAGCCGACGGTGTCGTGGCCCGGCCCATCCCAGGCTCGTCTGTTGCCGCCACCGCCGTGGCCTCGTTGTTGTTCTGCCGATCCGGATCAGGACCGCTGTCTGGGGTGGGCTCCACCGCCGCCTCGCTCGGGTTGCTCGGTTCCAAGTTCTCCAACAACAGACTCGCGATGTACTGGTCCAGCTCCCCTCCGTTGACCGCGTGGGGTGCGTGGCCCCCGGGTTCCGGTTCCTCCCGCCCGGTGGAAGGTTCCCCTTCGCTTCCCGCGCCCTCGCTGGCGCCCGTATCACTGTCCGAGGAGTTCGAGAGGGCACTGAGCGCACCGACACTACTGTCGTCGTCGTCCTCCTCCTCCTCCTCGTCGTCACTGCGCACCGCCCGCTGGCCTACACCTCCGGCTGCCTCCGTTCCAGTCGGCCCTGCTCCTGCAGAGCCACCATCAGCCGGAGCACGTTCTCCAGAATGATCGCCAGCACCAGGACGACCAGCGCCGAGACGAGCAGTTTGCCCACCAACCGCACCGTCCGGCCCGCCATCCCCATCGCACCCGGAAGCCTGCAGCCGTTCCTGGCGCAGGAACTCGCTCAGTTCACTCTCGGCCCTCGCCGGTCGGACCTCGCGGAACGATTGCGATGCGACCGACGAGACGGAGCTGCTGGCCGACAGATCGTCCGGTGCGTCGGCCTCGTCGTCGAGCTCGATCACCACACTACTGCCACCGCTGCTTCCGAGCGTCGGACCGGGAACGGTGCCCGATACCACGGCCTGCTGCTGCTGCTGCTGCGATTCGCCGAGATCGGCCGCCTGCGAGGAACACATCCGGCGCGCTCGCCGCCGCCGTCGGTCATCGACCGTCGGATCGATGCCGTCGGTCGTTCCGTCTTCTTCACCACCGTTGTTCGCGTCACGAGCACACTGAGAGACCGTCCGGTCCGCGGCGTATCCACCGAGGTACTGACGCTCGAGCTGGGCACACTCCCGACACGAGGTCGTGCCCGGCGTCGTGTTCCCGCTCGTGACACCCGTCCCGCAATCGCGAGCGGCTGCGCTGCTGGCGTTGCTGCTGGTGCTAGTGCTACCGCCACTGCTCGATGGCCGCCGAACGCCGCCGCCCGACCCTGCGTCGCCTTCCGGTGGCGTCGCGGGCACCATGCTCTCCACGCTGTAGATACGGCGCGGTGCGCGGCGCAACGGTGGCGACCAGCTACCCGAGCGCTCGTAGCGCCGCAACTCGCGGCTCCACATCCGCCGCAGGAGCGTCGTTTTCCGCATCGAAAAGTCACCGCCGCTGCCGCCATCACGAAACGCGAATCCACCACCAATACCGCCTCCCGAAGCCAGAACGTGCTGGTGACCACAGCCAATACCAACGAGCGCCGCACTACCAACACCAGCCACGGCGGCAGTGGGGGCACCCCCACACGCAACCAGACCGTTGACGCTAGAGCTACTACCCGTGAGAGAGTTATTGTTGATACATCGCAAACTACCTCCGGTGCCGGTGGCCACCGCCCGGCTCGACCCGAGCCCATTGCACAGGGACGACCCGCCGCACGCAGCAGGACCCGCCTGCGGTCGCGGCTGCGGGTGTTTGAGTGAGGCCGTCAGGTTCGGGTCCGAACCGCCCGTCGTCCCGGCGATGAGTGCCGTCCCGACCCACTCGTGCGAGGTCGTTCCGGTCGCCGCGATGCCACTCTCGACGCTGCTACTTCGCGTGCCCGGCTCCGTGCGGCTCAGCGCCGACGTCCCCAGCGCTGCCCGTCGCATTCCCGGCGACTTCCGGTAGCCTACCAATCGAAGGGCGGCGGTCGGGCTCCGGCCAACGCGCACCGCGCCCAGCAGGACGTTCTTGTTGACCACATCGATCACGTTGTGGTTGGTGTCGTGCAGCAGCAGCGGCTCGTCGCCGGATTTCTGCTGCGCCAGCGTGTGTCTGCGAAAAAACAGGTAGACATTAGAGACAGCGATCGGATTTCGCATCGCAACCCCATCCGGTTCCGGATCGTATCGCTGTGCTGGCGAGTTAAAAGTTTAGTTCGGATCGGACCTTGGGTTAAGATTCGGATTCTCCAGAGGGCGAGTTGGATCGATAGGGACCAACGGCGCTTGGTCCTTCGCCGACCAAAGAATCCGACCACCAGGCAACCTTCAGTGGGTCGTCCAATTAAAGATTCCCATCGCCACCGAGAAGGCGCACTTTGGGGAGGCGCCCAAAATTAGGCTACGGCAACCGTGGTTGCGAATCGGGCGAGTGACCTCGCGACTAAACCCCAACCAGCCTGCGTTCGGGGAGGGTTCGTGAGGGTCACCTTCCAACCACTGGAGCTTAACAGGCTGTTATTGCGACTTTGCCTCCTTTATCGGTAAAGGACTGAGCAGAGAGTCGCTGGTCCCTGCGCTGCGTCCGTTTCCAAGTTTCCACGCATTGCTGCCGGACTTGACGGATGGTTGCTCCTCTTTTTTCCAGAGTTTTTCCGATGCTCTTGTGGAATACCCGTACGGATTGGACATTAAACACCAATTTGTTTAAAAATTAAAGACGGGTTTTATCGCTATTTGGTAGCCAATTAGCAAATACAGCACTTGTACTGCCTCTCCGTTATCGATTTCGGGAGTACTTCAAAGTAGCTCGGTGTTCAGCAGCGCGTTGAATATTTCAGCGGTCCACAACCGAGAAGCAACATGCAGAAGTGGCTCAATCGGACACCCATCGGCTGACCTTGACAGAGCAGCGGCCATCGGAGTGACCTTCTATTCGGACGAAACCGGTCACGACCAAAACATTACCATCGACGGAACGAGGATGGGTATGGGATTCGTGCGGTGGTTGGCACCGCCGCACCAAAAATGAACGACGGCCATCAATGATTGAATCACCTGCCCTATATGCAGGCCTGACCAAGAGACACCCCGGCCGCGTGGTCTGACGCGTGATGGGCCGATCTATAAATTTACCGAGCCGGCTGCAGCCTGTTGTTTCAAAACGCTGGCTAATGAAATCAAATGCGATAAAAGTGCTTTCGTCCGACCATACACCATGGTCTGGTCTGGACAAGCAGCTAAGACCCTGAGGGCTGAAAGGTACAAAGTGTTGGCAGCAGAAGCACCGGCGTTCGGCATTTCTTTTTTTTTCGCCATTGCGTAGCCATTACCGCTCGGTATCGATTTTCCGACCCGCTGTCTGGAGTGTGACGTCAGCACGCCCGCTAATACAACGATTCCAGGACTTTGAATTTTCCTCTCTTTTCCACGCCCGAAAGGGGCTCGCCATGGCGAAACTTTGTTTTCCCACGATGGTCAGTCGCTAAACCACCAAGGAATCAGCCAGGGCTTAACAGAGCGAAAGAGTGAGAAAGGTTGAAGGAGCTGACGACCAACCCATCCACTTTAGATGAAAGATAAACGAAGGAACGAACAGACGTCCAGCGCAAATTGTTGGACGAACAGCCATTATTCTATCCAATCAAAAGTTTGAGCTTTGCCTGAGAGTTATCGTTTCGAGTGTTTTGCGTTGGACTTAAAGAATAGTTGTCAGGAAAGATGGCGTCGCCGTTGCAACGGTTGCAAATAGGGAACTATTCGTTCTTAGCCTTTTTGCACAATGTTCCAGGCTCGGTAAACAGATGGATTCGCATTAGCGGCGCTTGGCACCCGCGTGTAGTGTTTAATAACTTTTGATCTTTAGACTCGTCAGAGTGAGAAAAGAATGCTTGAATGGGTGTTCCTCACAAGTATCCACTACCCTCGCACACGGGCACAGTAAA
Organism: Anopheles bellator; assembly: GCF_943735745.2. NCBI lineage: Eukaryota > Metazoa > Arthropoda > Insecta > Diptera > Culicidae > Anopheles > Anopheles bellator. Next base: position 39,534,213 of record NC_071286.1, read on the forward strand.
TCGACGAAGCAAACAAGTAATGCTCGTCGACAGTCCTCAACCTCAATGGATCAAATGAACCATGATTGCCCGCGTTTTGCCGTTACGTGACGGTTGACGAGCCTTGAAGCTTAATCCGGTCCTGACGAGCTGCAACTCATACATGGGTAGACTTTCCGTGGCTTCGGACCACAAAAACAGACCAACCCCCAAAAGCGATGGACGAATGCGCGTCGGTTCGAACCGAACGCGTGCACCTTTTCTTTTTGCTACTCTAGAAGGATGCTCGTGTCAATAATGGTACCGAATCCTCCTCTTTTTACTTCGTCCTTGCGTTCGCCTAGCCTTGCGGTGATTTCGCTACTCCTCCCACCCGAAGCCATTGGCCATGGGTAGGCCGACCGTGTGTATACATCTGGGAACTCGGAATGCTGAACTGCTGGGCGCTGTTTACCTAAGTTGAGCGAGTTGGTAATTACGTGCGTTTTGGTACGGTCCGTTTCCCTACAGTTGGTTCCACGGAGAGCGAAGGGGTATTGTTGCGTATTTCTTTCGATCATTCTCCGCGTGAGTGGGGTAATGGGCATCAATTTTAGTCCGTTACACCGGAGGTAGGATCATGAACTTTGCACCTCGACGCGGTTGCCCATCCGATGGCGAACTTGTGATTAATCGATACATCATCAAACTGCCACCGACCCGTTATCGACTTACTTGCGCATAATAATCTCCGGCACCGAATAGCGCCGTCGGAGCAGCCCCGGTCCGGGACTGGCCGCGTTCGCATACGTTCCGGCCCCCATCCTGTGGTTCTGGTAGCAGCAATAACTATCGCACGTGCTCGATAGGTCCCAGTTCGATGAGGACGACTCGCGGCTGTCTTGACTGCGGATGAAATGAAAATAGATCATGTTTTACTGTCACTGGTTGGGCGATTTTTGAAAGGAATTCTTCGCGGAGCCGGAGCCACTTTGTAAATCTCTTCCGACTCTTCCGTGCACACAGTCGAGGCAATCAAGGAGCTCTCAGGACGTCTGTGACATTGAGAAGTATTTTTAAACCACCATTTGCGGTTATCCATTCGCAACCGGCACGTAGTAGGCTGGCTCTGTCGACTGTGCCGGATGTTGGCGATGTGCAATTCCAAGCATGCTGCGATGCGACCACACGACACAAGAATCGCACCGCCGGCTTTTAGAATAGAAGCGGTCTTTGCGGTCCATATGCGAATCTGGCGGAGACATTTTAAAATAACCCACCGGCGCGTGTTTCGCGTGCGCCACCACCTGGCACACCGCAACTTTAACGCGGTTTTCTGCGCTCAAGAATTAGCCCGAACGTCTGGTACTTACTGTTTTTCGTCGATCGTAGCAAGCCAGATGGTTTTGCGCAGGTCGAGAGGTTGGCATCCTGAAGGCCAGCGGAATACTTGTCACGGATACGTATCGCATGCCACCAACTTAGATTATTCTTTTGGACTTGGTGAATTGTTGAAAATGACGAACGAATCGTGTGCAAAACGTCAACAAAAACAAAACAAATCCCTCGATCGATCATCGATGGTCGATCAACTAATCAGCCGAATCGGTGTAATAAACCTGATCAATCTGGCAACCGTTCCGATCAAATGACAGGTCAGTCCTTTGTTCTAAGAATTTACCGCTCAATGCCACTCTGGCCGTGTGTGGCTTGTTGAAAGTGTAGTGATACAGTGAAAATGGAGCTAACCGGTGCTTACGGACTAACGAAACAGCCTAGCGAAGCAGTAAATCCATCATGGATGTCTTCCGCCACGGGATCGACCACCGGCACCGAATGGGAGTCAACGATGGCGACCCCGCCACCCGATGCGCCCGGCTTCGGAACGCTGCCGTTTGCGGGAACCCCAGCGACAAGTGTCTGGGGTTCGCACCTGTACAACGGTAGCTACGATTGGCATCCTTCGATGGCGTACGGAAGCGGCGTCCGAACGATGACCTCTACAGATGGAGCAAATTACTTTTCGCTCTACCCTGCGACGAATTACGGATACTTCTCGGGGGCACTGCAACCGTTGGCACCCCCCAATGCCTATGCCAGTGGTTTGAAGACGCAGAATTGTACGGCGATCGAGAGCATCGTACCAAACTCATCATTAGACATTTGCGGTTGGACTGGCTCGACAATGAGTGAACTTTTGCCTATTAAATCCGAACCCGAGTTAGTAGAACAATACGGTGACGTTGGTTCGAATAATTGGCCCTACTTAATTGCTACACCACCTCTATCTCCATACCCACCTGCCCCCATCGAGTCTTGCGCATCTGAAACAGTTCACAATTCGGTTGATGCGAAAGTTCCAAAAGCTGCGAAATCAAAGCGTGTTAAAAGCTCCTCCGGGACCAGGCGTCGCAACAACGGTGCGCCGCCGGTTGGCGCGGTGCTATGGTGCGAACCGTGCAACAAATGGTTCGTCCGCATCGCCGGCCTGAAGCAGCACAATCAGGTTAAACATTCGGGTGATAAGCCACACAGTTGCGTCAAGTGCGGCAAACGGTTCGACGATCCGGTCATTCTCGAGCGGCATTTTGCGCGCCACGAGGCAACGAGTAAGCCGTTCAAATGCGAGAGCTGCCCGAAGCAGTTCTTTTACCGAATGGACTGGGTGCGTCATCAGTACAAGCACACGGGAGCCTCACCGCACGCATGTAGCGTCTGCGGGAAATCTTTCTCCCGTCGGGATCATCGGAATGCGCATGAGCAGATACACGAACGACAACAGTAAGTAGTTCCCCTTGCAATTCCTACAATAGTTAACTTAACCTAACTTGTTCCTTTCTTCAGGTTGGAAACTAGCAAATGAAATATTTTCCACATGCCATGACTGTGTCATGGCCCAAGCTAACGTGTGTTGATTTGTAACGCCTTGAATATGAACGAATCGGTAATCGGCACAACGGCACACATTTTAGCGAGGCAATCGTCCTGCCTAGATACAGCAAGATCCTTTCGTCCGTCTGTATCCTTTGGTCGTTGGTTGCTTACGGACGATATTTTGGTCCAGCAAACCTTTGTTTTCAATACAGGTGCAAAAAAACTGCCTGATCGTGTTTGTGATCGGTGCATTTTGAATTTTGCAAGCTCTAGCGGTGGGCGGTGTTTTGTGATGAGGAAAAAAATGACACTAGAAACTAGAACATTAGCCGTATGCCTTTGTCTGTCCTGGTTCATCCTGCGGGGTAAGACTTTTGAGCATATTTTACTCTGGTGATCGATTTTTTGGTGGCACGGCCAGGTAGACAAAAACGTACCCTTGGCCGGTGCCAGTCTGGAACGTAACGTTATTGAAAATGAAGATGGTTAGGTTAGGTAGATTAGAAACAATTTTCGTGTTCCGCCCCGTATGTGGTGTGCTGCGTGCGTGGCACTTCGAAGGTATTGTTGCAATGGGTAGTTTCCAGAAAAACTATATAAACTGGACCACAGCATCCAGATTTCATTAGTTGTTAACTGAACATTACACAGGTTACAGTGTTCCGAAAAATTTGCCGGTTTGGAGAGGCACCAGTGATTTGCGAAGAACAAAACACAGCAAAATGCAACTAAACTCTGCCGACTTTATGGGTAGTGACAATCAGTTAGGAACGTGGAACAACAATGCGTTTTCGTACGGAATGTTCAGTGATTACAGTGTACCGTCAGCCGATTGGCTAACGCCATTTCCACCAGACTTGGAAGCGAGCCCGCTCGACTGTGATACCGAATTACACAAGGAACCAATGTATCCGGGACATAGTGGTCCGTGCAGCGGTGACATATCTCCCATGGATTCACCAGTTGCAGTCGCCGAAGCAGACTCAACCGAGCAAGCAGCCATGTTCGCCCAGCCATCCTTTAACCAGCGAATGGTAAACGTCGGCCATGGATACAAACAGCAGCACGTCTTATCGGTCCCCGGTATAAGCTACTTACCGCAATCCGCCTACTATCCTTCGAACGGTCTCGGACCAGTGGCATCGGGCCCAATGCTGGGCCAGGCGAATTTGTATCCATCGCCACCGGGAACAATTATGAAAACGGAGCCAGGAGAACCGAGCAACGTTCCGTATATGTTGTACATGAACAGTGATCACATTGGACACGCAGTGCCCTTCAATCGGTGTTCCACCGAAAGCGCCAACATGGTACCTGGGGCACAGTATGGCGCACATCATACCAGTGGTCTTCACCAGGCGTACGCAATGAATCCGCAAAGTTTCGAACAACCGATCGCGCAGGGAGGACCTCTGGCAACACCTATGCCCAACCCAAAGTACGAAGTCTGGACAACATCCAGCGTGAATGCATCCAACGCCATGGGTTATCCGACAGCAGAACAGTACGGTGCCGAGAAGCAAGACTACCTCTCAGACTACAGTCCATCATCATCACTGGGCGGCGGAAGCAGCGCCATCAAGACCGAGGTATTTTCCGATGTATCCCAGTCACCTCCACCGCCACCGATGCCACAGCACCTTCTCGTGCAGCAGTCGGGCACGACGTTCGCCGTGGTTTCGAAAGAAACTAGACCAGCGGAATTAGATTCAGTGGTTCAGAAGCCGGTACGCAAAGCACCACGTGTGATCGCAGACATGGGTCAACGGTTCGTGTGTCCCGAGTGTAGCAGAACTTTCGCCCGTCAGTGTGGCCTTACGCAGCACATCAAATGGAACCACTCAGGATCGAAGCCGTTCCGCTGCTTCACTTGCGGCAAATGTTTCGCCACACAGGAAGCGCTGGTTGCGCATACGGAGCGCCACACTTCGACCGACAAACCGTTCCAGTGTACGAGCTGTCCGAAAGCTTTCTTCCACAAGAACGATCTCCGTCGGCACATGTATCAGCATACTGGAGCCGCACCGCATATCTGCAAGTACTGCCGCAAAACATTCGCCCGTAAGGACCACTGCCAGGCGCACGAGTATTCGCACGAGCGGAAGGCAGCAAAACGACGCTCGACGAAAAAGGGGGCCACTGATACCGACCTCAGTTCTACGACAAGTACACCGTCGCCTGAAATGTTCATTGTAGGGCACCAATGAAGGCGCGAAGGGGTTTCGGCATGACGAAAAGATAGACATACGTTTAAAATTGTAGAAACACATAACGGTATTTTAAATTGGTAACCATGCGATACTATGCGCAATATATTGTCAAATAAGCTTTTATAGTCAATATATACTCATATTTTATTGTGATTCCTTTGTTCAAAGTTAAGCATTGTAAGCATAAAACGAAACATTAAAGATACGTAACAAGTATAATCAAACTAGCTTTTGAATGCAGCACCTTCCTGAGAGACTTTGCCGTGTTATCGGGCGAAATGGATCGAAAACGTACACAGATTTTACGAAACCGCCACCTGCCTTCTCAGTTGTGTAGTTTGTTAAGTGAAAATGAGTGAGCTTCGCTTTATAATGTAGCATTAAACGCTATCTTATATATTAAGTACGTATAAGTTTCACACTTTAGGACACAAGATTAAATAAAGATCTTTTATCTTTTACTAAACTACTAAATATTAAACATTCAACGAGGTTGACAAACTTTTAAGCTGACTTTTAAACTTTTAAGCTTTGTATTAGTGATTGATTAAAAATTACCCAAACACGATCAAATAAAAATTACATTGTAAATAACCACATTTGAAAACAATGTTTCAATATTGTCATTAAAAGCGGTTGAAATCATGTACAACTCCGAAAAGCATCCCAAACGGCAGAGGCAACATAAAAACAGCAGAAGTAGATAATAAGCAGTATCGCGATAATTTTGAGTGCTGAGTGAGAATAAAAAGTAAGGTCCAAAATAAAAAATTAATTACAAAAATAAATCCAAAACCAAAAGTCTCGTTACAAATTAAAAGGCTGATGAAGTCAGAGAACTGTACCCTTATATTCAAAGCATTTTGCTACCCCCACACAACCGATGTTTTTTACCTCGCCGAACACGAACAAACGCTGACCGAAGGACCTCGCAGAAGAGAGCAAACTCCAGCCAGCCATTAATACATTATTCATGTTTGCATGTTTAGACACGTTTCGTGGAAGTTCATGAACTTTATAGGGACCACTTTCACTTTCGCACAGGCCGCCCGGCGTTATTTGGACCCCATAGGTCCAAAAAGGTCTGGTCTAGGTCTATTTAGACCAGAACAGCTGTTTTAGTTTGCTGCCACTAGCCACTGCCAGATGGCGCTTAACTTCATTTGGGGTTACTAAATTAGCTCCCCCGTTTTCGTCAAGTATTATGAAACAACTTCCAACTAATGGCGAACAGTTTTCCGTCAAGCAATTTGAAACGGAATTTGAGAATTTGACAAAAAGAATGAAAAATCGAGGTGTTCAAGAGTATGTGATACAAGAAATTGTCAATGGCATCAATTGCCGGAACAAGATGAATTAACAGTATCCCAAAGCACTTCATATAATGAAAATAGTCTCACGCATAGTGTCAATGATAAACGATCTCTCAACTCCATCGCACACGTATAAATGATACAGCACAAAAAGTTGATCTTTTTTCCCTGTTTTGACCTCTTGCCTAGCCGTCGCCTGTATTTCCAAAAGTGCCAAAATAAGTTAACATGTTCCATTGAAGTTAATCGGTTCGGAGTACGAGTTCCCTCCTTGGGGATAACTACTCAGGACGTATTCGCAACGAGAAAACAAAAACTCCCTTCACTCAATCTGATTACCCTCGGGATCAAACATACGGGGAACTTGAACACGATTCTGACCGTTTGAATTTTTGGAATGATGGTACATCTTTGGAGTTAACAACGAATAGACACATACGCCACGAAGAACCTTGTTTGCCCTTGCACGTGATCGGTCCTCGGTCCTGGGGTCTAGTGCATTAATGATGAGCCAATTTCACGAATGGGTCCCATTGAAATCTTTTTCTGTTCCGAGCGCATCAACGAACTCGCGGACAGAGTGTTGAAGAATTAAAACGCGCTCCCTTATGTGGCCACCTCCCGAAGGTGGACTCAATAATGAATTTAAATTGCAATAAAGTTACCTTGATTCACCAGTACACGATGGCAAATGTTCAGACGTCCACAAGCTCCTTGTGCACTTTAACAAAGTGCGGACGGAAATCGGAAAAGCATTTATCCTCATTAAAACTTGCAACAATGAAACGTCCTGTTTTGTGAGATGAGTGTGAGCTTGCCGAACATCTGAAGCAATATTTTCCAACTCATTGTATGTTGATCGAAAACCAGCACCGAAAAAGTGTAAAAGTGAAACACGTCAAAAACGGAAGTTCTTCGGTAGAACCGGTTCCGGCTCGTGAATAATTGTTGCCCTACGAGCCCACATCCGTTGCGTGCTAGCAGCCAAAGGTTAGCGACGGGCACGAGGCACACCTGTTTCTGCTGGGTGTGTTATTTATTCACAGTTTAATCGCCCCGGCAAGTCGGCGGAACCGGTATCTTGAAAACATTCGGAAGTTCCGGCGGCCACAATTTTCCAGCTGGATGTTTTTGAGAAAATTTAGCGTTGATTCATCCGGCATGGTAAATGAACAACTGTGGTTTCCTTCGCCAGCTGCCTCGGCAATAGGTACTGAATTCCTTGTTAGAGGCTGTTTCGGGAACGTTGTGTAAATGCGATGATGTTAACATGCGAAAAACGGCTCGTGCCGGCCGAGAAACTAGATTCACACAGAACTAGTCCAGCCATGGCTGAGCCCTGTGCTAGATGTTTTGTAGGTCAGTATATCAGAAAGTGTTACTTGGTTAAAGTTTGGCTCGTTTTGTGCGTTTCGACAACAATTTGGGATATTGGCTCGGTATACATACCTCCGAAGGTTGGAACGTTGCGACTTCGGTGTGTTCCAGGCTGAACGAACAGTTCGCAGAATCTGCTCGATATCTGGTATCTCGCGACCTGCAAAACAGATTTTGAGTGCAATTATCGACACTGAGAAACAGAAATAGCCTATCGGCATTAAAGGACGAAATTGAAAATATAACAGTTTATCCGCGCGTGTACGTCCATGATCTGGATGAACAACGTGCCGTACGTGCCCGAAGCAATATTTCGATGAAACGTGTAAACCCAAGACAGTCGGTAAATATTGAACTTTTTGATTGATTGCGTTTTGTATATTTTCCCGCGTACGCCGTTCACTAGAATTGGCATGAGCTGTGTGATGGCAACTTTTGATAATTAATTTCGCATTGGTTTCAAGCGTGCCATAATTGTACGATTAAACAATGAGAATAATATACCACAACATCGCATCAAAATTCCGGCAGTAAAGTTCCTCAAAGCAATCTCGTGATTGAACAAATTTTCACCAGAGGAAACTAGCGCAATTCGGCATCTGCGGTGCGGATTTCCATTTTAGTGATTTTATTTCCCTCCTTATTGTTGCTGTACTTTATGGTGGCGTTGTCCGTTTCTTTTTTCCCGTGCGACCGAATAACACAGTTTCATCGGTTGTCGGTCAACCGAATTCATACCGAAACTAGCCAACCATTTCGATTGACGAACATGCTCTGAAGGAAAAGCGAAAACAAGCCAACACGGAGTGCATTTCATAACCATCGAGTGATAAATATTGAACAGACCCGACCAGATGCAGTCCACACGCGCGGAGGCACGCCATAAGTGTGACCGGCATCAAGTGTCGCGCACCAGTAAGCTCAAAAAGCCTCTGTCGCCTTTCCAATCGCTCAAGTAGAACCGTGTTCTCTGACCTTGGCCAAGGTATGTTTTAGCCGATGGTACCGGATCGATACATCGGCGAAACGGCGATTAGGGCGGCAGATAAAGTCACTCTCTGCTAAAGCCGCCAGGCTAAAGCACGCAAATGGCGTGGACTGGAATGAAGCAGATAACGCTAGACCGGAACTTCCTCAAACACGGAACCTGATAAATGGTTTCTGTCCACTGCTTCCCTTCCTGCGACAGTGTATCGTAGGGGCCGATTGTTCAACTTTCTTTCGTGGGAAATGCAACATTGCAGGCACGCTGGTACCGCTAAAGGGATTAATTCTTGGTTTATAAAAATAAGTACCTGGAGTTACCTGAGCAACTCAACAACTAATAACCATACACGCTACATACACAAGTATATCTGCCGACGAAGTCCTGCAACTAACAGGATTGATCATCCAATCCTCTAACAACTACACGGCTTTGAAGTGGCCTTGAAACGAGCCATTAAACGATACTGACATAGTAGCAGCTTACTTTGATCCCGCGATATCGCTGTACTTTCCCAGCCATGATAATGACAACCCGAAAAGACAGTTCTTGGTGGTAACGTCCCCCTTTGTTTGTTCCATGCAATAAATGCTCGGATATAGAATGCTTCTTCTAATTCTGATTTTGAATTCTACAAGTGCGTTAAGTTAAGAGTGAGTTAAGTTTATACTTTATTAAGTTAATTTTCAATTTTATAAAAGATACCATTCACTGTCCAATACAGCTCAAAAAGGTGTTGCTCATCTTTATCGGAGCAATGCCAATACGAACATCGTCGAGACTATGAAGTTTGGATTAGCCAAGTCATTGAGTGAGTCGAGTGTAATCAATTTTATTGACGATCCCTCGAGCTAGCTTCCCTAGGCTTTAGTGTGGCGCTTCGCAAGGGGATGGTGCAGGTGCAACGTGCTCTGCAGCGTGACAAATCATGCCCTTCCAACGTGATCGATCTATTCAATTAAGCTGCGTTTGATACAAGTCGGACCCCACGACACTAAGGCAACTCTGCAAGTGACATTTGTACTAATTTATGCCTTCGTGGAATGACTACGCCTTCTGGTTTGTCTGGTTCGATTCGCGCATTTGAACGGTTTGATATTTGGATCCGATTAATGGACATCATTTTTAATGATGAAACGACTGCTCAGGCCAACGATGTGATTCTTTCCATTTGTTTAACATATTTAATGTCAAAATTATCCACCCAATGCCGCGGACTTAGCGTGGATAGCGTGTACAGAATTCTTTCCGTGGTTGAACCCCTCCCTGTTGGCGATGACCATGAAAGCATAGTTTAGAAAAGGTATGTGCGAAAAGGGTAATCTTTAACATTTTTTACACGTCATCCTGCGGAAGTATACCATTATGTGTCCCGAAAATGTGATTGATCGATCACATTTTCCAACCTATCGGATCGCTTGCGACGGCGAAGGGATTGTACGCATTTGAGATGAAATATTGCAATATGTCTCCAGGCAAAGCATTTCCTGCAGCAAATTCCCTTCATTCCAGACTTTTTTTCCGTTTGTCCGCTAAAATGTTGCCTATGCCAGCAAATTTGGATGTATGGAAACGATGGCTCAGTCGAACCACAAACAAGCTAATGTTGCCCACCGTTTGCAGCCATTTTCGTTTGTTCGAAACAGTCCAATTGTGGCTGCAAGTGGCCAACATTACGTGCCGGCACGGACTTCAATAACGGACAGACGATATCGATTCCGACTGAAGGTATGCTCTGTTGTGGCTGGCGAGTCGCGAGTTCAAAGACGAACTGGTCCAATCTGGAATCATCGCACGGCACCATTTCCTCGCTAACGTTTACCACTCGTCGCTCGTTTACCACTCACATGTCCCTAATGCTTTTCAGATAAGGTCAAGACGGTTCCCTTGTGAAGGCTACATCCTGGATGTGGCTTTATTGTTTTTCTTTCTCTCCGCTCTTCAAGAAGTAATTTCGTTTCGCTTTTTCTGTGTCCAATATTTACACAACAAGAGCTGTGGTGAGCTAATATATTCCTTCTTGCCCTGCAAGATGCTTGCGTTACGAGAAAAGCGTTCAGCTTTCGAACCCGGTAGGAGATACGCCTTTGCCAGCTACCAGCAAGGCAAAGGTGCCCTAGAGATTGAGTCGATTGAGGACAATTTCATCAAATTAATTTGCAACGTAGACGAACACCGACTGAATCACCATGTCTCTTAATCCACCTTTTCCGTGCTACAATCGGTGGTAGCTGCATGTCAGGCGAAGAGCCATAAACCGGGCACACTTTACATCGGACTCCGGCTCATCACGCACAGATGTTTGATGGCGCTGTTGGTTTTAATTTCCAGTGTTTTCGTTCCTCGGCAGTGGTTGAATTTCGTTTTAAAACACGCAAACTATCTATTTTAATCACCCTTAGCTGTGTTTGGTTGTGTCGGGTCAGAAAAAGGCCGGCTACTTAACGATCCGGCAGCTCAAGCCCACTTTGCGTGGGAAATGGAACTGCCAACGTGAAAAGAGCCATCGGAGTTCATGCGGGCGCAACTTTTGTGTGGCTTTTCCTTCAACCAGATTATGTGGAACACCAGATATAAAGCTTCGAAAATATTCAAATTAGACCCTCGCTGCCGAGCCGCGAGTAGCCACGAATTATGTTTCCACCAGTTTCGGATGGAAAGGACTGGGACGGAATCGGCAATTAAAGCTGCGTTTGAACTAGATTCTCTTGCGCGATACGAACGAACCTTACCGGTGGCGCCATTTTTTTCCGCCTAGTGGAATAAAAATCTACATCAACCCCTCCAGTATCGTAGTAAGCAAAATTGTTCTAATGCGTTATTGTGACTGGCCGTTTCCGACGTACCGGGCCCGGGTTTGTTTCGAGTTCCAATTGGGGTTTGGTTTTATTTATTCCGAAACCGCGAACCGCGCGCCAGAGGCTATTGACCCAAATTCTGTGCCCATTGGATCCGGCGGCGGTCGGCGGTCAGTGCTTTCGGGTGGGCGATGTCGACAGGTCGATTGCCACACTTTTCGATAGGACACGTGACCCGTCCGGTCGGGTTTACTCCGGCACTTCGGTGGTCTTCATTCGCGCCCCCAGAGTGTGCCGGTGGCTCTGCAGTAGCCTCATTTCTCAAGTGGTCATTGCGCGATTGCTCGCGGTTGTTGGCCGACCGGCCGGCGTTCGTGTACGATTAGGATTTCGGCCAGCGCCAGAGAGGGCCCGGCCTGACGACGACCAATCACGATTTCCTGTTTGCTTTCCTGCGGCGCCAGCTGGAGTCCGAGGGGCACTCGAAAACGCAAATCGGCGACACGTTGCCGCCGGATGTGGATTAAATGGATCACCACGAGCGGCAGGGTCAGAAAAGTTTGGTGCAGCTACAAGCGGCCACGTTCGGATGCCAACTGTGGCCATCATTAACCCGTAATCGTTTGAAATCGCCAACGCCCCGCCAGTGCGCCCATAATAATAGGACTTATATCTGGGGCGCATAAGCTTCGCAATCGCAACGTGAGTGTGCGTCGCAGAGCCAGAAGTAAAGTACAAGCCAGTTAGGACAGCGCGAAGACAATCAAAAATCGTTTCGAAACACACGAAACGATGATTAATGTTATCGGTGAATGTTTCGCTAAAGAGTGGTTCCCACAATCGAAGCCATCGCCCAATTACGACGAATGTCTTGAGAACGCACCGAGGTGTCCGAGGTTTGGAATTCATCGATTTATTGCCCCGGCTGAAAGGGCTGATTGTCAGGACGGCGGTCACGTCTCGCCGATAAAAGCCATTTCGATTGCACGCTCACCAGGGAGCGATCGGAACGCGAACGGTAGCATATTTCGGTAGCCTTCTGGGACTTTCTTTCAACCTTACCACCTTTTCGGCGGCCCCGGTGATGGTGTGATGATAGATTGCGATGTTGTCGCCTGATTTATCTTAGCACCGCACCGCGTAGTCGGACAAATTTGTTTACACCCTTAACGATCGATGCTTGCGAGTGGCTGGCTTACGGCACTTTGTGGTTTATGTTTTTATACCGAATTTTGTATTCATTTGAACGGGAGCCGAGCGGAACGATAGAAAATGTTTGCCCGAATGCAAAGTTCGGATTGAATTTTTCGTACTCATTTGTTTGGGTGAATATTGTTCCTTTCGCTAGGGAATCCCATTTGCATGTCGCGTTGAAGAAATATGGCCGTTGAGTGAGGCGCCATCAGGTTGATCGCGCTCAATACTGGTGTGCCCCCGTAACGTAACAAGTGGCCCTTTTTTCGTAGAATTTTCTCTGGGATTTTTTCTTGATTTTAATTTTGCGCTCCAATTTATAACACAAAATAAGGGTAGGCAAGTTTTTTGCTAGAAAGGAAGCCTCCATTACATTGTGCTAGGGTTGTTATCCAATTCGAATTCGTCTAACAGCGAACTCTCGCCAGAATCGATCCGCTTCGGCGGACAACTAACGTAAATTGACTTCAAATGGGTGAACGCAGGATGCGTCGTTCTGGCTGGCTGGCTAGCTAATTAAGTTCATTTATAGCCTCAGTGAGGTACGTATGAGTGATGGAGCCTATAAAAGCAATTTGCTGCCGAGTGGAATATAATCCTTCATTATTATTTTAATACTAGCATTTTCTTTGCCTAGTACCCGTACACCGCAAGGTAACGCTGCTCACGTTCTTTCGCAAAACGGCACCCTACAGCGCTCTGAAAGCTTCTTGTTTTCTCCCATAGTGTTTACATCCCCATCTGACCTTGACCTTTTTATCATCGGCGCATCGATGTCGGTAGTTCTGCCGCTCGGGAGGTTTATTGAGTTTCTACAAAAATAGAACTATTGTTCCAACGGTCTTTGTTTGATAACACAAGCTTTCTTCCGTATCACAAGAACAGGGATGCTACGATGCTACGATGCGGCGGAATATTGAAACAATATTAAACTGCAACTGAAAGCATGCCAAACGCACAATCTAATTGACCATTTACTATATATTTACTTGCCGTCTACTATAGAAACAAATTGGGTTTGTTAATCGGAGCAAGTCCTATTTCGACTACAAAGATAATTCAAACTAAGGCGAGTCAGCCAATTTGTTGCGTGCTTATGCTTCAATCAGAAGTTGGATGATTTTTGACAGCAAAGGTTATCAACCACCATCTGGAAATCATATTCTGTTCCACATATCATAAACAACTAATTCGGTGTGGTAATCGAAATCAACGTCGCACCATTTATACAGTACCATAAAAATAGATAAAAACAAAAATAGATGCGCGAGAATAGTACTTTCCAGCTGGCACGCATATTGGTTCGTTCAAGTTTAGTGGCAGCAGCATGTTGGACCAGACCGGTCCATGTGTTGCGCCCCATCATTTTCTGATTGATTTTCACGCAAAGTAAATTTAATACTACTCCATCTTCGCAGTCTACGAAAGGTTGATTTTTATTTATTGTGCAACGATCGTAAGATCCGCTCTTTGCTCACGATCTGTATGAAAAATAATAGCAGCGTATTGTAATTAAACTGAAATATTAAAAGGAATAAAACGGTAAATGGCTGAACGTCGCAAAACGCCTCATAATAACCAATTACAAGGTATAAATGAAGGACTGTACGCGAAGGATGCTTGCGCGAATTAGCATTTTGCCTTTCATCAGACTTATGTTGCGCTTTTTTGACACGTGTGTCTGGCGTGTGCTTCACGCCCCAAAAAATGTAAAAAAACACGAAAATAAATGGCATTACGTGCTGTTTCTTTCGCCTTGCCCTTCGAAAACACACTCGCAGCCTTCGTGGCGTCTCGTTTCGTCTATTTCTAACACAGCAGCAGCATGACTCGGGCGCTGGAAAATTTCGTGGAAAATGAGGCCTCTAACGAGTACTTTTGCTCATTCCGGAGATCGCCTGGGAATCGTAATTGGCTATCCCTCATGATCATCGGTGACTAACCACTTTTCGGCCTAACCATAAAGGTCAGAGACCACACGGCGCGGTGAAAGAAAAGAAAATACAAACAATTTTCGTTTTATTTTTGTCGACATCGTCTCCGGGACAGAGAAGACAAGCTGTTACAAGAGACTGGTGACTCATGAAGGTAGAATCATCAATCGGGTCGTGGGCTTGGTTTGTTTTCACCCGTAGCACTCCATGGAATCCGACGATCGGCCAGGGAAAGGCTTCTTGGCAGAAGACTGCAAGTGTATTCGGATGCGACTGAGTGTCATAAATATCTCCCGCGGTTTCGGTGACAGTTTATGACCGTCTGTGGTATTTTCGTTCTCACTTTCGTTTCTTGTTTTGGGTGCGTCTCTATTAACACGAAGCCAAACGTTTCGTGTTTTATAATATTTTAAACACAAACCCTCCAGAACACATGTGCTGCCTGTTTGGTATTCACGTAGCACGTAGCATTTTAGGGTGACTCACGACATTGCAACAATCAGTGCTTTTTGCAGCATCGGCAAAGAAAGTAAACTGTAGCCGAAAGGCAACAAGTCGTGGGATAAAATTGTGTTACCAAAACTTATCTTGGTTCTGTCGCTGTTTTTGGGTAATTGAATTTCAACTTTCATTCGCCCGTGCTTTCGCTTCTCTCGACTCGACTTGCACTTCGAAAAGGACAACGCCACTTACAAAAGTTTTGAAGCTCCTGCACTACCTCACAGACTGACAGTCGTATCTACACTAGTGGCCAGCAACACTCGATACGTATTTCTTTTCATTACACCAATGGCAATTGTTGAGGGAACACATTTCTTCCCATAAAAAGAAACACCACGAAAGCCGATCAACGTTCCCTAGGCTGAGAGGAAGGCACAATCGTACTTGAAAATCATCAACTATTAAGCAGTGTTCTTGCACTCGTCATTGGCGTGTTTTAGATGAGCTTCCGGTTTCCCGTACACCCAGACGTCTGACATCGTGGCCCGGCTAGCGTAATGGTGCAAGTTTTGTACGGAAAACTTTTCACCCATTTTGCACAAAGTTTCATGTGGGTTCGTAAGGAGGGAGAGTCCTCGCGATGTTGCCGTGTACTCACGGAGGATCCCCTCAGGACCAGCGGCCTACAAATACTCCGCTCCGCCGCTACAAATACGCCGACGATAAATTATGGACGCAGCTAGGGAATCGGCCCAGCTGTTTTGGAGCACTTCTCCAGGGCGAGCTGTCTTCAAAAACTTTGCAAATTGATCGAAGAAACGAACGTCCATCGCTTGCGCTACCGGGTAAAACCGGGCACATCCGACATCAGTAAACGTTTATGGGTGTGTGTGTTTTTATGTCATGCCGTAATCGATGAGGGGATAAGAATCGACAATACCCGTTGCAGTTGATACAGTGTTCCGTTCTCCGTTGGCTCGTTAATGTTGCACGAACGTGTGATTTAATTTACTGCCACATCCTTCGATAAGTGAGTAATAACCATGCAACTGATGCTTGATTGGATGATGATCTGTTTTATTCAGCATTAATATTGCTGTGAAACAAGTAAAAATCGCAAAATATTCTATGTTTTTTCTCACAGGAAATATGGCTCTTATTAAAACCCGTTTTTAGGCCAGTTGCCGTATACATTCCAAGACAAGCCGTGGAAATCGCACCAGTTCACAACACTAGTGTTTCGCACTTTATGGGTGTCGTAAATTACGAACAATATACTGGCCCTCCGATCACTGGCCTCTAGTTTATTTAGTCGCTGCCTTGGATCACGATTATCTAACCGACCGCTGACCGAAAAGGACAACAAGAAAATAGCAACAACAATGCCCGAGCTGTGCTATCTTTCTAGCCCTTCCTTCAGGAGTCTGGCCACCGGAAGGGGTGGCTCTGATTTGTTTGTTGTTATTTCTCTCTCAGCAAAAGCTATTATGCTACCCGTTCCGGAACCATTTCGCACGGTGCCGGATACTGATGGGAGAGTAAAGCGCAGCGCAGAAGGACTCATTTTCCGTCGGTGGCACAGAAAACAGGGAGTGTGATTGCCCACCTCAGCGCTGGAGACCGCGAAAGAAGGCAGCTGGGGAGCATACAACTTCGTCCTTTCGGTTGAACGACCTGGTAGGTCGCAAATTTGTTGCCCAGGACCTACCTTAATGCCGTACAGCCTGGCTAGGCTTGGTGCTGTGCTGCCTGGCACTCGCCGTAGGATCGGTGTTGTATTTTGCTTTTTTGTGTTCACTTTCCGCCTAATTACGCGAGAAAATATCCCGCGCCACGATTATGCTGCCCCGGGTCGGGCAGGTACGACAGGTTAGGCCAAAGGCCACTGGCGACTAACAGGTCCCGTATCACGTGTTGAAATCTGACGCTGAAAGCATGTCGTTATGTGTAGCCGGTGCGCTTTCCATGCCCGTCGGCTCCGGTAGATAAGCATCTCCCGAGGAACGTGTTGCACATAGCCCCAGCACTTGCAATCGAATGTACTACTTTTCTGGTCGCAAGTTCCGTTTTACCTTTCTTCTATTTCATTTTCACATCCTCACGAGCCGTGAAGCGTACGGTATATCTTAGACTGATGGCTTAATAATCGGCTGCATCTTGCAACACGATTTGGTGCACTCCGCGATATCGTGCTCGTGCAGGCTTTCGTTTGTCTGCACGCAAGACAACTAAATTTCACCGTCGTCTGATCGTCAACCGATGACCTCGCGAGGTCACCGTAGTTCAGACGCACGAAACAACGACACTTTGTTCAGCACGACAAGGATTTCAATAAAAGCTGTCACTAATCCGAGAACTATCCGTCCATTCCAGGTTGCTCGAGTCGGACTCTCGCTCGGTACGGAATGATTCGCGGCTATGAACCGGTAGCTCCCTGCTGACTGTTGAAGGACGCCAGACCGGCCTACCAGCAGTGGCAACAAACTCCGACGAAAGGCGTAAGTGAACTGCTAGCATGAACAGTCCGTTTTGGGATCCAAACAGTTGCGACGCCAGATACTCAACTGCGAGTGCCCTGTGGCCACACGGCCTTTGTTAGGAACGTGAGTTCCGTCGTGGCGAGCGTACGCGATGGAGGCGCAAGGCGGTTCGTCGACGCACTCGCGGTAGTTTGTAATTACCCACGTTATGGGCCTATTTAGGATCTTAATGACCACAAATTGACAAAAGCGACCTTCCTCTTTTCTGCCGTTGGCGCTGCAGAATATCTATCGGGCTTCCAATTGCTTCAGGATATCCGAATATACACTATCCCACAATTACTACAAATGAGTAGCCGGTAAGGTGGAGTGAGCTACACAAAAAGTGTGAAATCTGTTCCCAATCTTTCCAATTGGGTGTTGGCACCACCTCAAAACTGTAATACTTCGTTAATGGAACTGTTGAAATATTCATTAAGAAAAACAGACAAGATATACGAATACACCTTTCTTCCAAAACAGTCGCTTCTAGCGACATGTACTAAGTAGATGCACCCCTTTCTGAATGACCAGGCCACTCACGCGATTGCATGCGCAGCTGCGATGCGCGATTGTTGCACATATCAACAACCTCTGAGTGTGAGCGGTGTATCCGATCCATCAACACGTTGGGCATCAGCTGTTTGTTTACAGTTTTCACTAAACATTGCCGCTTACCGGCGTTTCTTTTTTTTCTTGCTTATAAACACATCCACATGAACATTTCTCCGAGGGTGTCAACAAAATGAGATCCTGGGAAATAGTTTGCCACGTCGACCGTAGGATTTATTGACGAACGGTAGCATTTCTCTCGACAATGGAATTTTTGTTTAAATAAAAAGGTTTTAATAAAAAAAAACATGAAACTCATGCTCATCGAACCGAGTGCTCATCACTCCACAAATCTAATCGCCTACCATTACTTACCATGCTGTAGGGCTAGAGCTTGCAACAACGGGGGCATCAGAAAGTCCCGGTTCCAGATGATGCTCGGCCACGGCACGAGCCGCGTTAGGCGGTTTTCCTGATCAATGCGGCGAATTTTTGGCAACGCATCACCGCACGTGTGTTGATTTTCCTGTATTTCCAGCAAGAACTTTTCGAAATTACTAATCCGGCGATGCTTCCGATGCTTTTTACTCTTTCGCACCGACGGTTTGGCTTCCGGTTCCTGCAGCCTCGCTTCCGCTTCTTGACTGCACGAATAACCGTTCAACTTGCGATGCGCCTTGACCGACGGCTCTTTGCCGGTCTTTGATTTGTGTCGCCGACACTGTCCCGGCTTGGCTGGTTTGGTGCCGTTTTCGGGCGCAACAGCTGACGGCGAACTTGCCTTGCCCTTGGTGGCGCGATCTCGAATCTGCGCTAGTTTGGCCCCACTGGCTGGCGAGGCTATGCCAAAGGGATGCGCGAAATAGAACATACATATCGGAGCCGGACTCTGTAGGGCGAGAAGTAAGGACATGGTCATGCTTCGCAATTTGGGTTTGGTACACGGTGAATAAATTAAACTAAAGTTGTGAACTGATCGATTGTTATTATATGAGGTTCTCTAATCCAATGGAAGGAATTTTGGTACTGCTTAAAATTAGTTTAATTAGTATGTGAAACCGCTTTACGTGGTTCGATGGCTTCCTATACTAGCTTAGCACGTTAGCTCAAGATTAAATTATCCAACGGATCTTGCACCGCTTGTAGTAAGCCTCTTCGAAATCTCGAAGACGGCGTACAAACAACCAGAACGGAAACCGCCGAGTTCTTGGGTAATTAATCTTCTGTCTGAGTCACTCGAAAGACGCTGCCTGTGCTTGTCTCCTCAACGCACGGGCTGAACGGCTGAGTGAAAACACATGGCGTTCTATCGAACTGTGCCAGACAGTTTCTGCTAGCTGCTGCACCTTAACATTATGCTGTCCTGTTTTCTGCAACAAAATTAGCTCATGGTTGCCCTAAAGGTTTGGACGGGGCCAGGAAGAGGTAGTTGATGCTCCACGCTGAAACAGATGACCATAAGTGGAGGTTTAATTGACGATCGCGATAAGCGTCGCTTGATGGGGCCAATGGTTGGCGGGTGATGCGCACTAGGAAGAGGTTCTTTGTTTCGCGCTCCAAATAACACCGAAAGCAGGCACACTGTCTATCGTTTTGCATAAGATCGTGGACCCATCCAGTTGTGGTGATCTGAGCTAACTATAATGAGCGATCCAAGCGATCGTCGGATTGGGGCCATTTAACTCCAATAACGGATTAAGCTAAATCAAGTTATCACCATCTGCACTGCATAGTGGAATATGAGAAATTGAGAAAGATGAGATTTCAAATGTGTACGAAAAATTAAATTTAATAAAGTTTCGCTGATACAAAATGATGAAAATCTTTATTTTTCTCAGCACATCTGCGAAGCACGAATATCTGCGTGAGAATGACTTCGATGGCCATATTTATTTAAATTTAGAAATGTATTCTCCTCAGCAGAGATAAATTAAAGCGGGTGCCTTAAAAGTTATACATAAATAAGCCCAATAAATTCTTTTAAAACATTATTCACTACTATGCCTCAACTGTATTTGAAACATACCTGAATCAATCGATAGACAGAAGCTGTCGTCGAATTTCCTCCGCTCTTGTTGGCATTCATAATTCCTTTATCTTCAATTTCACATTAATGCTTTAACCAGTGCCACTTGTGCTTTGTACAACTTCACTTTCTAACGCAGTGCTTTTTTATTCATCACATCTTCTCATACACTCTCGATCAACACTCGTGTTAATCTGGCGGAACTTTCACGTTGCACTTTTGCGAATACAACAGCGATAATGTTGTTATCGAACTACATGACACATATTTTATCGCCCCCGTATATCACTCCTCCTATTATCAATGGCGTACTACTTTGGGTCATTCATCCTTTGGCTATTGCCGTAACGACGACCCTCAGTTGGTTCACGGTTACCGACTGTCACTCGACGATTGACTCAACTTCCGTCACGGTCATTGGGCTAGTTCTGCTATTCGCCCTCCGAACAACAAGTTGCCCCACGATGCTTTATGTAGTTCTGTCGAATCGTCGACTGTGGGGGAATGTTTTAAAAAATGGTTAAACATCGAACATCAACACGTCACGAACCCTTCCACAAACTGCCCGAGTGCAATTAGAACAATTTTGTTGTACCGTGGGTCGCAGGCCAAAGGTAGAAAAGATTGATGATCGTCCGGGGACTTGACACCGGAGCAAGAGGGGTCTGTCAGTTTAATTTTATTTATTTTTTTCAGCATATTTCCTGCTGTGACTGGGGGATTGGAACCGACCGTAGGGCCGTCATTGCATTCAACTCTCGCGCAATGGAGGCTGAGTCGAACAGGATGAATTGGAATGAATATAAACTCCTTAATAAACAATAGAGCAAAGTATAACTTGTTAAAGGCTAGTTAAACATATTTCAATCTAAATTCTGTTGTATTCAAGTAGTTTCCATTAAATACTAAATATAATTATACTTTGAATTGCGCTGGAATTTATGGTTTGAATGATTAACATCGCTTCATGATTAACTTTACACTAACTGCGTCGCAATAACACGCCTTCTTGTTATCAAATCTAGGTCAGCAATCTGCACATCAAAATAAACAAACTTAGTTCCGGTAACCAGTACGCGTCGTCGCTATGTTGAATTCACTTTGAGCTTTCCACCGACCCACCGGCCTTGTCCTTCGGAAGTAACAACGGATATGTTAACAATGAGGAAACTTAAATGTCATTAGCGAAAGTAGACCGTCACCATGGCAGGACTCATGTTTCGAAAGTAAGGGCTCGTACCACGTTACGTTATTCTTACTACACTCCATCCTAATAATGATGGAAAGTGAAGAAAGATATGAGGCATGAAATCAATTTCATATGTAATATAATTTTGTAATGGTTTAATAGTAATTTTAATTCATTTATTTGCCTATTAATTTAATATTATTTTAATTATTTGAAAGGCTTTGCATTGCAATTGTGTGCAATGGCACAAATAATAAAACTTCATATGAACATTAACAACCAGTTGTATCAGTTGTGGAGTCCAACTTTATTGTGACCAATGCAATTTATTATAAAATTCAATATTACGTCGTGGAATTATAGTACACGTATGTGTTGGCTCCAAAAGTGCTGAAACATATTACTGCAAAGGCGGCTACTGTTACAAATAAGTTTGGACCGTCGTCCTGGACAACCTGGCGAGGTAGCACTCCACTCGTTGCACCACCACCGAAGGGAGTCCTGAAGAATCTACATCCAATGTGGCGCCACAACGAAACAAATTCCTACCACTTCTACCTTCAATCGCGATCCAAAACAACGCACATCCTGGCAAAGCCCTGGTAGTCACGATGGGGGAACGGATGCACATTACGGTGGTTTCCAAGACACTCGAAACCTAACGGCCGGGACGCGCAAATCGCAGGTCGTGGCTATGGTTTTGATTGATTAAACATTTTCGCGCCGGTTGTGAGGTGTTGCCAGCGTTCCGGGTAGTGATCCGACGGAATTTTCGCTCAGTGTGATGGCCGAAAGAGAATTAGAATTTTGGAAAATACTGGCCAGGAAAGATTTGTGTTAAACTTTTCCAATAGCGTTCTTTAACTCGCGCATGTTTGTATTGGTTTATGCATCGAACATACATCTTATGGCATGCACTTTCAACAAATCCAACAAGCGATGTTACTTTGAATGCTAAATTATCCAATTGTGGGCACATTATTGAACTTATCACAGCGAACACCAAACCTTAGTGTCAAAGCACCTTCTAACGATCCCTCACACGATCACACCATTTTTCGTGAGGAAAGGTTCTTACGACGCTCCACAAACCGATTACGTCTGGGTGTCAAAATGTTTACGGAAAACCTTTTACTTGTTTCGAAACAACAACGTCTTAAACTTCGTAATTCCGACGCCGCTTTACACCACATCACACTTTACCACAACACTATTTATAGGCAGAAAAAAATCGACCATATTTCACCTCACTTCAGGGAACGACGGTGACGATGTCTGCCCGAGAATTTTCCTAGCCATCCACTCGGCGTTGAACAGTAGCACTAGTACCGACCGCGACTAGTGCTATCAATCACACTAAGATGTTTCCCGTCGATGATGGTTTCAAACCGGGAGAACCACGCCGCCCGCAGGTTCCGATTAATGAGGACGGACGACGTGCTCGGGACGCATCACGGGTATTCCGGTCACCGGACAGAGTTTAGTGCTTCGTACTACACGGTGCTGGCAGATACAAATCGAACCGTACGAAGCGACAGCCAAAGCGTGACTGAACCCGCGCCGATTGATGCGCATCGCCGAACCTAAGCGTTTTGAATCTAATGCAGGCCCTCTGGACCACGCGGAGGGGCCGGAAGTGCACGGTAGACACCGTTGCCAGACCGAAAAGAGGGGACTGCCGTGTAGTGGGAGAGTAAAAATAAGCATACATGGCTAGCACTACCGAGGCAACGTCACGGGCGCGTCCTGCGCGATCGTACAGCGAAGGCGAATCATCGCCGGACTGAAGTTTTGTTGTGCCGGGTTTGACTGGTTGCTTCCCCCAACATTTGCCCAAAACTGGCACCGTCCGTG
This sequence comes from Anopheles bellator, assembly GCF_943735745.2. Taxonomy (NCBI): domain Eukaryota; kingdom Metazoa; phylum Arthropoda; class Insecta; order Diptera; family Culicidae; genus Anopheles; species Anopheles bellator. The sequence continues at coordinate 39,557,437 of NC_071286.1, forward strand.
ACTTGCGGTACGAAACCATACATACTTTGCTCCCTTTCCAAAAGGGAGTCTTCTTTATGCTACCGGCTAGTGGTTTTCGGCTTGGCGTGGCACACATTTTTCCGCAGACAAGTCGAGGGGGTGACAAGTGATGTGCCACGGTTTGAGAAAGATTGTTTTAATAGCACGAACCAGGAGTCGGGAATGACCCAATTCTGCTGTTTTTTTTAGTTTTCCCAAGTTTTTTCAGGGTTTGTCTATAAGCGGTTATTGACGGTGGTACCTAAGAAATTAGAGATTGACGCAACACGGCGAATTCTGCTTGCGAGTGATATTAAGTTATTATAAAAAAAACTCCAACGTTTATAGAAGTATTGCCCGTAGGTTAACAAAAGGCCCCCCATTCAACCATACGACTGTGCCATCGATCGGTGTCACGTGCTTCATATTTCAATCTATATTTATGAGCAATTCGTATCAATTTCAAAATGCCCGAGCACTAAATTAATACAATTCGATTATAGTCTTCGATCTATAGTCCGCATAAAGACTTCCGTTCAGTTGAAAAAAAGGTTTCAACTTTTAAGATCGATAGTTAGTCATACCCGTGTTAGATATACGAAGTCTGTTACTTGAACCCAACAATTCGTGCTTAATACGGGAAAAGAAAGCACGTCCCAACATGACATCTTTCTTAGGCTATACTAGATAGTAAGCAACGATTATTCCTAATGAAATAAAACTAACAAACAATAACAGTGAATGTCGCTCGCAACGTTCGATTGAAACTGGTTTTATTTAAGATTTTTTTTTCTATAATTTGTTCGCTAAATGACATTATCCATTTTCTAATCGAACCCTTCACACACTCGAACAAACAGTGAATGGGCATCAAGTCAAATGTTATCAATTTGGTTGTCGTGTCCTCTATGCTATGTGTTTATGGGAAGTTCTTCATGTTTGAATGCAAATACTATTACGTACACTACATGTCATTCGACGAAGTATTCAATTTCGAAAGTAAACAAAAAAGTTTTCAATGCGATTAGCGCAGTGTACAAATGTCGAAAAAGATCTCTCATCCTTTCTCTTTATGTAACAATTGTTTGGTTTAAAGTTTGTTAATGTAAATACCAAAAGCCATGCATTCTCATGGGCGTAATATTTGTGTGGTTCTCAGATGTTCTTTCGATTTACACTTTTCCAGCAAAACATACTTTATGCTAGTATGTCTCGAAAAGATTTTAAGTTAAATATACTATGTTACGCTCTACTACAATTTGTTTTGCATAATTTCTTTGCTACCAGAACTCCATGAGCACTGCGGCAGATGGGTACAGTCTACCTACCGGCAACCGCCACTGCAAGAGCATGATCTTGTTTACCTTTCCAGTCTCTTGAACCAAATTCATAATTGGTACGAGTACCATTGAACAGAATGCAACTTGAATTTAAATATTGAAAAACCAAAAACACTCCTTTTGTATGATTTCTCATCAAAACAGATTTTACAACCGTACCAAATCCACTCACACTTCATGCAATTATTTCTTACTGTTCGCTCTCTTTTTGACGTACGGGATTTCTGTGAAAAACACGCCTGCTTAAAAATATATTTGATTTGCTGATTTATATAGTTTACTTATAATTTGTTTATCTGTTCTACTTGTCATTTTCTTCCATTTTGTTTGGCAGAGTGTTCAACTTAATCGTATGCATGTTTACACAATCTATTGGAGAGCCTCTCGCCCTGGCTGTTTGATCCCATTTTAAGTGATAGTTACTATAGCTATATTGTATGTTTCGCTTTATCGGTGGCTATCGATGCGTCACCGTCTCCATAATGTTCACTCGCTACATCTTTACATTCCAACAAAAGTAGAATTGATTAATATTTTACAATTATTCGTTTCATACACAGAAACAACTTTTGCAAACAGAACTAAAAAACGGTCTTTTATCTATTCATACTTTCGAGCTTCCGATATTCTGCCAGATTCATCCGGTGCACCACCTGATTAGTGATTACTGCCTCTCATGTCGATTCTGGTGTTCTACTTCTCCATCTTTCAATAATCTTCTAACAACGTGTTGATGTTCCTGGTTAGCTTTGTTCTACTAATTCAATTTAGTTTAGTTTGCTTGTTAATATGCTAGGTGATCACAGCTGATGAATATTTCTTTTATGCTTCTGTATCTCTATCTCTCTTTCTCTCTCTCTTTCTCTCTCTCTCTCTCTCTCTTTCTCTCTCTTTCTCTCTCTTTCTCTCTCTCTCTCTCTCTCTCTCTAGTGTTACACGCACAATGTCAGTTCTCGTTCACATCTCCTTTGTTCAGTTTATATTATTTTGCAGAATTGTTGGTTGTTCCATCGCTTCAAAGTTCAAAAATTTAGTTGGTTTCCATTAAAGGAGAGTTTTTTTCCAAAAATCTTTTATTATTTACCAATAGTCGCAACGATTTCGTGTCGATCGGTTGTTCGAAAACTCAACCTCCACCAAATAGAGATTACACATGCTTTTGTTCAGATTTGATTCATATTTTAATTACTATTTCTGCGCTCCGTGCATCGCCCACTACGAAATCCATCTGCAAGTAGCAGTTTTGTATGATTCAAAGATGAAGTTTGCCATTTCCACCAAATGATTTGCTGTAAATAGTATTCTTCTGCTGCACAGCAGAAGCATAAACTTCAAACTAATGCTCAAATTGATCGGTTCGTGCATATTAACCGTTGAGAAGTGAAAGATTGTTAAGTGAAAAAAAACACATTCTGCCGAGCACTAGTGAGCAGTGAACATCTTGCCATCTTATTATTGATTTCGCCTTATTTTTTTGTATAGTTACATACAAATGAGCCAATCGGTTTTAGTTTTTATTCAACATTCATCGTTTCTAAAATGAAACATCAACTTTGGTTTCATTGCATCAATTCTCATTTCATGATTATCTGTACCTAACGTGATGAATGTTCTTACATTGGGCATCAGAAGACTATAGTTCAAAAAGGTTTTATACGTTATCTAGATACAGTTGCTATCCTGCCAGAAACTCCTTGTCAGCCAATCGATTTAAAATGAATTAGGACCTATGTTAAACCAAGTTCAACACATTTCATGAATTTCAAAGAATGTGGCATATATTCGAAATCAATAAAGCAGGGATACAAACCAGTTATGTCAAATAAAAACGGAAGCTGAATTTTGCCTTTAGCAAACCACACAATGAAATCGTGTGTTGTGAAGAGTGCATAGCTTTTCGTACATTATGAGGTATATATATCGTAATCGTCGTTTATACTGTTACCTTTTGCAATTATTATCTCGAACTATCGGGCACGATATCGGTCGTTTGTGCTGAAAGTGTATCTAGGCTTTCGCCCAATGCTCTATTTGTTTCATTTCGTGTTCGACAATCTACATGCATATACTGTTTTTAAAAAAAAACGCTCTACTTTAAGGGATTTAAATTCAATGGTTTAGCTCACTTCACCATTCAATGATGATTTTGATTGATAAATGGGAAGAAACAATGGGACACTTTCTAAATAAGAACGATGAAAAAACTAATTTGTCTGGCTACATGAACTACATTCGTAAACTGCATATGCTGCGTCAATGGAAGAAACCGATCGATCGGGCACAAATCCCCCGTCGAAGTCACACGCTGGCGACCCGTTGGCGACTCGCCCTCCTTGCCAACTACCTTATACAGTTACGCCAACGTTTTTACTATCCACTCCAAAACCGTGATCAGCGTAAACAGCAGTCGTACGCGTCGTAGGTAAATCGTTTGGTGATGAGCCTTTCGTGTCGCATTCAGTTACACTTTGGTTGTTGCCATTGACCGTCGTTTTCAGATCCATAACAATCGATTTCGAAGAAAGATTATTATTATGTTGGTGGCCACTACCGGAAGAAATCTGCAAAATGAACCGAAACAAGTAATGACAAAGAAGCCAAAGAAACTTAGCTTTTAAAAACTAAAAGCTAAAAGCTAAGAAGCTAAAAAGAGCAAACGTGACAAAGTGGCATACCTTTTTACCAAAATTAGCCTCCTCGCTGGCGGTATCGTCGGAGGCACGGGCCGAGCTACGGCGACGAGTTTCGATCGTTTTGCGAACCTTCGACAAAATAGGAAGCACCAACAGCAGGGCACCGGAAACCACAATGAAAAACCCAGCCAAATAAAAGGACAAATCGTACGATTCGGTTAAATCTGAGATCCACCCTGAAATAGAAAGGAAGTGTGAATGTGTTAAATATTACATGCTTTGTTGTCACAACGGAAGTAGTGAACCGATAAATAAAGCTTACCTGCCAATGGTGGTCCTACCAGGTTGGCAACGCCTTGTACCAAAAGTAACAGTCCATAGGCGTTCGTGAAACGTTCCAGACTGATGAGTTCCACCAGGATAATACTGGTCAGCGAGTAGTTTGCTGCTATGAACAGACCAAAACCTCCAGCTAGAGCCGAAAGGTGCTGAGAAAGTACAGAAAAACATGTATAAGTGATATTCGAATCAAATCCAGCTCTATAAAATATAGCATTGTCACTTACTGTGTAATCTTTAAATAAAGGTACCAAGGCAGTCACTATTCCACACAATCCCATGCAGATCGCATACGTGTAGTTAGCGTTCACCGATTTCCGATCTCCCATCCACCCGAGCACAACCTGTACGAATAAAGGAAACATTAGTTCACCGATCATAGGACCATATCGACGGGCCACTCCTTCGCTTAGTGACTGCTGAGAGAATACGACTTCTAATCACGACCGACGACACACAAAAACATATACACACGCGCACATTTTAAAACACATCTATAGGGAACAATGGCATAAATTAACCACAACCCAGGTGCAGAGGAATGTGTAGTGTATCAGTGTTTGAGTAAAATGGGTTCAATACTGATCATCCTTCGTATTGGTCGATCTTTTTTTCATCGAATTGCCTTACGATGGTACATATTTTGCTCACCCTTCCAAAGAAATACAAAAACTCTCCATCTGTCTCATCTGCTTGGAAATACAGTTGATATTATTAATTTGGTAGCTTTCGTTAGCTTGTTCGTCAACTTTTAGCGAAATCGTACGCACAGCTGCCGCAGAATGTGATTGAAATGCATAACGAATACAAGAAATGCAAGATGCTTGAGTGCAGCTTTGCTAGCAAGATTACACTCAACGATGCCTACTCATGATGACGGAGATGAATACAATTGATATGAACTATCGGTGCGATTTTTAAAATTGACGAACATCATGCGCAAGCCATGCATACAGACGACAAAGGGTTGTTCGCCGTTACTGAATGACCACAGTCCAACATTATTATTTTACACCGAACATAAAGCAACACGAAACGCGACCAGAACAGTGAGCGAAGCGATACACAATCTCCATGTGCGCAACCTAACATTCGCAAGCAATAAAAAATTGGCCTTGCCAATAATTGGCAGAGTTGCGTCCATTGTTGCTGTATCTTTAACGATGTATGGGACAAGAACGAAACGAGCTCTGTCAGCACCTTACGCTGGTGAATCCTTCTACAAATACTACAGTCTACGAAGCGCAACGAAACATGCAGCCATTGAACACACACTGGAAGTTAGGATGGTAAACATGTCTTACCTCGCCCACCATGTTGAGGATACCGATGATCGAGATCAGCAGGGATGATTGCTGGTGGCTAAAGCCAATCTGCGTAGCATAGTCCCCAAGGTACACGTACGGTACATCGTAGAACGTGTAGAGCAAAAAATTGGACACGGCAAACAGCAGATAGTGCATGTCGGAGAAGTAGGAAAAGTCCAGAATACTGACAAATAGTGTTCGGAACTCTTCCACACCCTGGAACCAGGCCGACTTCTCCTTGGCGATCGTCGTCATCGAGTTGCGGTAGATGTCGGGACAGGAGGAGGCACGCAGCCGGTAGCGCTGAATGTTCAGCATAGCACCGCGGTACGTGAGCGAATGGCGATGCATGCGCAAGTCCTTCAGATAGGACGCGGTCGTCGTCGTCGGTGTGTGATGGGGGCTCGCCGAAGTCGCCGTTAGTGACGGATTTGTACCGCGGGTGCTGTGGCTGTGCACCCGACGCAGGAACACGGGAAGCCCTTCGTGGTCGTACTGGGCGGCCGATTGCCTCTGGCCGGCCGCGTTCCGTCCTCTTGCCCCGGCTCGCTGTTCACCGGCAGCTCGTTGACGCGATGGCTGACCTGCCTCGTTACTGTTCACTTTCGTTTCACCTTCCACCTCCTTTGCGTCGTCACCGGGTGCCAATTCTACACTGTGCTCCTCAAGATCGCCACCACCACCACTGGGCGGCGAGAGGGGCTGACTGAAGCTGTGCGAACTGCTCATCTTGGGAGGAAAGCTTTGGAGCAAATGGTGATCGTGCACGTTGCGTTGTTTGCTTAGCATGGTAAGCAGTTCTAGCGGAATCTTTTCGTGTCCGGAGGCACCGTTTTGCAGATACGTTGGAAGCGTGATAAGTGAGCTGAATAGACGTGGATCGTCGAGATCGTACGCTTGCTGGTTACTCATCGGTTCCGACAAACCACCCATGCCGCCGTTAGTTGCCAGCACACCGTTTCCTTCACCGACGATGCAGCCGTTCACGAGCCCTCCGGTTGTGTTGGCACCGCCAGCCGTGTTGGTGCTGGTGCTGACCGAGTCCGCTTGCTGCTGTTGGCGGCGGCGCCGTTGCTTCGATTTGTGTGTTGTCCACTCCAGATCACGCATCAGCAACCCACAGAGACACATATTGAGAAAGACGCCGGCCAGTATGAGTGTCGTACCGCGCCATCCATACGCGTCCAGCAGGAATTGCGTAAGGGAGGCGAAAATAAACGTTCCAATACCGCTGCCACACACGGACAGACCGGTCGCAAACGAGCGTCGCTTGTCGAAGTAGTACGCAACGATGACCACGGCTGCCACGTAACACAGGCTAAGTCCAAATCCGGCCATTATACCGAACGTGAGGTACAGCATCTCGATCGAGGTGGCGTACGCGGATAGTGCGAAGCCACCGGAGGCCAGTATCGAACCGATGATGGTTACCTTGCGACAACCGTAGCGATCGGTGAGAAACGAAGCTACCGGACCGCAGAGCAACGGCATGGCCATGAAGAGTGATCCGACCCAGGCCGTTTTGCCCTTGCCCTCGCCAAAGTATGATAGCAGCTCAATGTACATTACACCGAAGCTGAACGTTACGCCGTCCGCAATCAGGTTCACCATGAACGAGGCGAAGACGACAACCCAGCCCCAACCACCATCCGGTGGTCGTGCTTCAGCGTACGCTCCGAGCGAGCTGTTGCCGTTCGAGGAAGATGATGACGATGAGCCGGACGATGAAGAAGATGCTGAACCGTGTGACAGGATACTACCGACCGGACTGGTCGGCGGCCACATCGGTTCCGATGAACCCGTCGCGGCGTCGCCAGAACCTCCCGTTTCACCAAGCAGCGTCAGTCGCTCGCCCCCTTCCGCGTCCGAATCCAAGTGCTGTTTGGCGCTGCTAAACTGCACGTGGTGCACAGGACGTTCGGCAACCATCACGCCTTCCGGTTGCGAAAATTGTAGACTCAGCAGCCGTGCCGGTTTTTCGCCAAAACTCTGGTTCGAGGGGCTCTTCACAATGCTCTTCCTCTTCCGACGCTCGTTGGTCATCTCGAGCAAAGGTTTGATCTCTTCCTCGCCGCCGCCGCAGCCGCCATCACCAACACCACCAGAAACGATCGGTCCCACCGACCTGGAAGGCTCGTCGATACCTTCGTCGATCGAAACCACGGACACGGAACCGACATCGCCATCGGCACTAGCACTACCACAGTCGTACGTTTTGTTCACGTACACATTGCGATTGACCGTCGCCGTCGTGCGTGATTGTTGTTGATCAGCGATCACGCTATCACCGGAAGGAGGTTGCGGTTTAGTCTCTGGATCTTCGACATTAACCCCGGAGGCACTGGCACTACTACTATTACTCCGACCACCACCGTCGCCACTGCTGCTACTGCTGCTCACACTGGAACTGTTGCCCGAGTCAGTCGAGGGGCATTGTGGCGGTTGTCGCAACTGCGCACTACCACTGCCCCTGTTTTGCTGCTCCTGTTGCTGCACAGCGGGCACAATAGGTTGACTGTCAACACTGCCAGCTTTTAGGCCGTTCCTCCCACTCGGACGCTGATCGTTAGAGGATGAATGGTGGGCGGGATTCTGACCGGATGCGATTGAGCTTCCCTGGTGCCCATTATTGTCCTTTGGCTTGGGACTACGCAACAGCGGCTCAAGACTGCCGCTGCTGTCGTTACTATTAAAATTAATATTTCCAGGCGTTCTGATAATATCCATTCTTCTCGATTATGGCGATCGTGACGCCTCGCTAATGGATCCAATTGGGGGGCGAGCATGCGGAAAACCTACAAAACAAAATTGTAAGAACAGGCAATCCATATGTAAGTAAAAACCGCATGATCTTTAGGTGATCGTAGTATGGGCTAACCTCTTGTTCGGAAAAAATATTCCTTCTTCGCTGTGCTTGTTTAGAATATGGTGTCGGTGAGTGGAAATCACCGTCCGTCGCGTACTGTGGCCTACGTTTCGTTGAAAAGGCGTCCATGCGGTTTTATCCGGATACTATTCCTTACAATCTGACGAATCTGTTGTTGAAGAGATAAATGAAAAAGACAACCGTACAGTACTCATCGTACTGCTGCGCCTCACCACACGACAGAAGTTGCATAATCTTTAACGGCAGACGTCAGCTGCTCGGGATCAATTGAATCAAATTGATCGCGGATCGTCGAGGGAACACGGTTTCATTCGGTCCTATTCCATGTGGTTTTTTGATCGACTGGCTCACAAACGCTCTACACGGTAGAGACAATTAAGTAATCGAAAACTACACCACGGGTCAGCTGCAACTCGAAAGCGAAGCGGAAGCATCGAATTGTTGTGATGCATGCGAAGCATAAGAAGCAATTGACAGCACTTGGCATACCCCCCTAGGGATACGATCAATTATTTCATTACACTCAATCAGCTGGCCTACAGCAGGTTAAGGTTAGATAAACGGAACGATCGGTAGCAATTTAAAAAAATCGTCAAAAGTTGAGCCTAGAAATTGCGTTGGTCTTGAAAAGCCGCCAAACAACCCAAAGAGTTTCTTAGTTCGGTTGGTTTTATTGATAATCACACATAATTGTAATTTTGTAAAGCATTTTAAAACCTTCACCTAAGAAACCGGGCAACCAGCAGAAGGTCGTCGTATGGGTGGCCATCTACTGTAAGAGTTGAGGACACTCGCTGCCCGGATGTCTGGTAAGGGCGCATACAATTGACACGAAAAATTGCGTGTCGAGCGTCTTTTGCACGGTTGGTGTCACTTCTTTCCGGCGTAAACCGGCGTTGTGACCTCAACTAAGGGACCGCTAATGTCGCCACGCCCCGAGTATATTGGGTCAGATTGAAATACAAAAGCTGCTTCCGACAAGCTGAGGAACTAGCTGATCGCGAAGATGGTTGGTTTCAATTGAATTAGAATAAGTGTAACACAATAAGCTGCGGCTGCAACAACCTTTGGTGCACACGGGGTGGTATGCTAACCGCAAAAAGGCAAAACTATTTTTACCTCCTGTCTTTTGCCAAATTCCAGGTACCACTATGCCCTTCAGCGCAGGGCCCAATTTGAACAATTATATCGATATTACAGCTACAACAAGCCAATTATATAAACCAGTGCGGTCGATGCACGTTACCTTGAATCAATTCCCTTATCTACTGTAGCAAGCATCAATAAAGATATGAAATTGATTGCTTGTACCAATCAACCGGTAGGAGCACCGAAATAAAACTAATTCCATGGCTGAGCGAACAGCTGTAGTGATATAGTGATGTGATAAGCAAGCTGAATATCGATAACGCGATACTATAAACATCCCTTAACAATAAGACAATGGTTTGCCGTTGGTGCTTGGTGGGAAAGCCTTTCTGCGAATGGTTGGGAAGGTCCGAAGGGTCCTACGAATACGGTTAGTTCGTGGTATTGAAAGTATTTTTCTTGGCAACATTAAAAATAGAAATGCTGCTCAACTGTGCATGTGCAGTGAAAACATTCTGGAATGTAATAATAATGGTAAGGTACTTAGAATCGGAAATGAAAGCAACGCAACGACAGCCGGAGGATGGATTACCGATTCTTTCCAGCACTGAAACGATGATGGACGCAGCCATCAGACAAACGCAAAGATATCATTTGTCAAACTATCCGAACCATGGACCAGGGTTGACAGTCGTCGTCGAAGAACGCAAACGCATATGTAACTGCAAACAACCATAAATCATCGCCAAAGACGGGGATCCTTCCTGTGCTGTGCTTTGTGCAACGGATCACAATGTGTCGTGCCCTGGCCCTGGTAGTGAGTTATCAGTTGTACGATCCTCAACCATTGGTTTTTGCTACTCCAAATTATGCGCCATTTTGTGCCGGTGACCTTTCGTGAATCCTTTTCGGCTAAAATGAGATGACCATCACGCGGAAGTTCGTTACTATCAGCATGAATGAAGAAATGAAGCTTCCTATTAAAGCAGGGTTCGGTCAAAGAGAGCCCTATATTATTCGCCACCGACCATTTCTCCGACCAAAAGGTCAGGGATGGGGTGTCCTCGCGTTGGCTAGGTGATATTAAGATTGGCTGGTAACCAATGGAAATAGAAAAATATTTAACTAAGTCGTTTGCCGTTACCGTGAGTTCGAATTGGGAGCAACTATCATAATAGGCTGTGCCGACACGCTGTGGTATCTCCCTCTCTCTCTCTCGAAAGGAACAACTACAAACCTTCCAGATTATTCGCCAAAACAATGCGAGTAATCTATGACCGTCAAACGTCGAGTTCGCTTGCTGAGGATTGTATAAGCAACCTTGCTCAAACGGGTAAGCCATTGGCTAGATCGTCCGGTACGCAAGCTTCCTCATCATAGCAACATGACCCAGACACACCAGTTCATAGCGGTTGGGATTTCGGAACGTACCAAAGCAATAGATAGGGGACCCCCCTCTATCAGACACACGACACACCACGCGACGGGCGATAAGAAAATAGAGCGAAAATGAGTAGGCCTATGAGTGGCCGTATAATGTTTGTTGTATGTCTACCATTTGTCCAGCTGAAAATCAAACATGTGTTTGGAAGTGTTTCATGTTTTGGGTTTAGCTTAATACAAAACCATAATTCTTGGCCCCGGGATGACTATCACTTAGGGTAGTTAGGTATTCAAGATACCTGGCGAGATCTAGAGTATTTGTAAACAACAACACGACTACAATGTTGCTTATTTTGAATTATTCACCGCTACCCGTGGCAACAGTTGGCAGACGCCTCCTCTGTTTTGGGATACTTACATTCGATTCGTTTCACACGCCAGAGCGCACCTCGGCGGAATATTTTTGCTTGATAAAATGGCGTCCATAAAATACCATCCCACCCCGGATGACACCCCCCGTGTGTGGCCGTCCGGTGTTGAAAAATGTCCGTAAAAGAGCACGACTGCGGTCGAAAACTGTGATGAACACATCACAATAATAATGGCCCTGCCAAGCTAATGAGCACAGATACACACAGCGTTTGTTGTTTCGAAAAAAATGTTTAAAAATATACCAAAACGTGGAAACTTTTCGTGTGGCTTTGACAAGTTCATTCGTCGCTTGGACCGAGACCCCTGCAGCACCATCGGGGTTGCTGTCTTGTCTCGGACCGACCAGTTTCCCCCGGCCTCGAAGAGCACGAAGGGATGCATAATTCATGTGACGCAATATTGCAGCAGACGAAACGGCGAATGCCGCGTAATTGTTCGGTTTCCCAGCTGTCAATCACGGTCACCACCACCACCATCCCGGTTCTATCTTGCTCTTGCTTGTTGCGAATGTTTAACCTCCGATCTGTTCGCGTGAAGCAGCGTGGACTCGATGATGGCAAAAAAACCCAGTAACTATTGGGAAGGGGAGGAATATTGGGGAGGTTGGAATAGCGTCTGACGGCAGGTTGCAGACAACGTGACACAAACATGCTGATTTCCGTCGGTGAATGAGAACTGAAAACAGCTGATCACGGGCCGATGTCAATGTGAGTGCGTCTGTCAGAAGCATACGCATTCGCCACCAGATATTGGCCAAGAAGTGCTGGGGGACCTTAATTGAATAAGCAATACAATGTAAAGCATATGTGAAACTGGAAAAGCTTTTGACCACGACACGGCAGGCAGCTGTTCAAGCCGGTGTGAAGAAATGGAGATGCATTCCTTCAAGTAACCAACGACAGCTGGCCCCGAAACTAAGGGCAATGTTTCACCACAATCGATCACTTTTCAAAATCTATAACAACAATTGATACAGATACAAATTCCAAAGATGTTGAACATAGTTACATTAACCTCCAGCACCAGTCCGAAACAGTGCGGTCTATTCAAGCATGATAATTACGCTAATATGATAAGATAATTACTGCCCCCATCAATCAATCGTGAATCGATCTCATAAAGACAGTGCTGCACGGCTCGACTCTCGCCCATGCAACCCGGCCGGGAAGTGATCCAAAAACCAACGGAAACAAACATCTTGTAACCTTTTCCGCTAGGCGAGCCGGTGTTGACCACATGGTTTTAATGTCAGCAGCAAAATAGACCGGGCAAGGACATGGTCAACGACGCCATCAAAAGCTGCTCACCAATGGGAATGAACCCCCGTATAAATAGGCACGCGTTGGCAGGGATCCCAGCATAAAAGGTGCATTCCAATCGCGCGACAGGCTCGGTGTCTCACTGAGGCGACTCAGGCGACAAATGGGAGAATCTTAATTAAACGAATGCAGTCGGTGTGCTCTTTAAAAAATTTCCCTTTCTGTTTCTTTCATGCGTAAAACCAGACAGAACTCATTAGGCCTTAATAATTTCCGTCAGCCGCACGGTCCAGATTAGAAAAAGCGGCATCTCTTTTCCCTATCGGTATTGATCAATTCGTGCTTTCATCTTCAAAAACCCCCGTTTCATCGCACGCGACAACATGGTTCTTGGTCTTGATGCGCAGGGTAATTGGTTTTTGTGCAGCTCACCGTTATGCAATGGATCCGACATCGAATCTGTTGTCCTTCGATTACGAACGGCACACAGCAAAGTGTGCCGTACCGTTCATTACAGAAAATAGCTTCAGGGATCCTCTTTCCAGGATCGGGATTATGCTCCGAAGACACCCCGTCCCTCCTTGTGACCTCGATTATCATCACGTCACATCCTGGGGATCCCGCCAAATTCGTGCACGAACAAAAGAAACCCCCGCGTAGTGGTTTCTCGTCGTTATGTGCATTCGCGTTAGTGGGTTAAAAATAGACGCCCTCCTCCAACATAACGCTCTGTAGTAATTCCATGCGAACTTCGCTTCGGCGTCATCGTCTCGTGCTTGAAAATTTGGAGAAAAGCTCCGTTAGTGCCCCCTTGGACCCCCTGTTTTCAATTGAGTAATAATTTGGGACCGGGTTTTTGTTGCTTCAATGTTCTGTACTCGCTGCCCATGGAAACGCGGATCGAGATTCTCCCACAACGGTCCGAATTCTCACGGAATACAAATGAACATTTTCACCTGAATCTGAACCCCACGGCACGCTGTGGGCTTCTTCCGAAAACCGCCCGAAAGTGCAATGGATTCTTCCGTTGACCTAGATAGCCTAATAGGATGGGAGGATCTACCGTGCGCTGCATGCTGTGCCATTATGTGCCCTCCGTCTCGTTCCGACCACTTCCGGCTTTGATTTCCTCCTCAGTGCCGACACCGGAATCTCAGGCGGAAGGTCCGAAGAGAACCGTGCGGCTACCATTCCGGAGCACACTCGCGATCACCTGAGTTTGCATTGAATAGTTGGAAAAGTTGAATTATGCAGAACGTGGCCTTATGTTTTTTTTATTCTTAAACTCCCACCTCTGACCCTTAGGTGGACTCCCCCGACATGGCACATAAATCTTTAAAATGCTGCAAGCACTGGATCATCCTCTTCTTCGGCGGGGGTTAGTGTTTATCTTTCCAATCCGCGGCATTGCCGGAGACGGAGTGAATTGTTTCCGAAGATGAAAAAGAATGAATTTTATGATGCGCTCCGGTTCTCCGAATTCTCGTGAAGCCAGTGGCTGGCAGACCAAGCAGTAGTGCGCTAAGTATTTTAGGTTTCAGGCTCCGGTGGCGGAGCACTGTGACTTACCATCGTCGAGAGTGGCCACATACATTATTAACACCCTTTACGGGAGTGATGCACACACTTTCGGGGCGCAAGAATTCCCAGAGAAATTTCATATGCTGTAAGGTTCATTTTCCCCATTCGCTCCCCGGAACTTGGACAGGAAATAACGTTACCTCTACCGCAACGTATAGTTCCCGGCATCGTTTCCGCAATATTTCCGGTTCCGGACGCCCCCCGTACGGGGGCCAAATTCTTCAGCGATATGCCGCCCGGGGCCATTCGTTGAAATCGTGTGAATAGTTATTCGGGAAACCACGTCCCTTCCGCAGTAGCTTCTTGCGGACGGCAAACTTTGTTCTCCAGCCAAATTTTGCATAATACGAAAACCGCTTTATCAAACGGTGTGTGTAAGGCTCTTTTAATCGTAATCCATATTAAGAACGATGGAGAACTTAAAATGCGGTTGTGACATAAAAACAACATAAATTATTGGAATTCCCATACAAAATAAAGTTTCCCAACAAAAAACAAAATTTTGTTTGGTCATTAAATTAATGTGTTTTTGCGTCAAAAAAATAATCGCCCAAAAATGTAGTCCTCGTCTGGATACAAATTATCCACGAAGCACCGGAAGATACCGGTCAACGTGTATGACTGTTTAGCGAAACAGACTCGTCGTACAATGATTCTGGAGCGGAAGTTAGGCGCTGGAGTAAACAACAGCACGCCAAAGCGTGTATTAAAAAGTATGTGGAAAACGAAATTGTTTATGTTGAAGCGCACACAATGGGCACACGGAAGCGAGCGGAACAAATGCACGGGCCGCATTATTGCTTATTGTATCTACATATCCCCAGTGTCGTTTGGGACTTATGCCATCGTCATCCAGATTTCGAACCGCCTTTTCGGCAACGGCTACCGATTCTGTGTGCAACTTTGTAAAACAAAAGGCATTTCGATTCAATGTGCCAGTTTCGAGAAGTGCTCAAAATGCATCACCCAACTATGGTCCTTTGAAGTCGTGTAACGTACTGTCCCTGGACGTTATTATTGATTTATTGATTTGCCCCCAACATAGAGAAGTATATTGGCGTACATCCTTTTGACGCTACCCGGGTCTGATATTCCTCGAAAGCCTGCACTTTTAAAAGACACGTTCCATTCGGAAACAGAAAATACTTTGCGTTGTACTTCAGCACCTGGAGCCCGCTGAACGAGCCCAGAGAAAACATATCAATATAATGCGAAAGAACGACAAAATCGCAAAACGTCGGTGATTAATTAATACTTCTAATACTAATTAATTCAATTGTGCTCCTGTGGCGATCATAATTTTGAACGAACCAACATGAATGCTATTTACGCTGTTTCGCTGTCTGTTCACAAAAAACTCTATACCACATTGATATCGAAAGTAAATTACTCATTATAGTGGCGATTGTTTAATCAATCCAAATCATAGACGTGTCTAGCGCCGTAACCGATGTTGTGTAACGTTCTCGTTGATGACGGAACATTTCAGAAGCTTCATTTACAGGCACCGGCAAGAGCATCATCTAATCACCGATCACGCAAGTAAAGCACCATAGAGAGCACAACCGTTGAAAAGCCTGTTGCTGTCGATCCCGCGAAATCTTATCACTGAAACCTTCGCCGCATGCATCATTACCATCGTTTGTAGCACGATCCTTGCCGTCATGTTGCGGTGATCGGAGAAACCATGGAATCATGCACTTTTCGCACGAACAATATAAGGAACTCGGCCCCCGGCCGTTGATGGTCATCGATAGTGAAACCGAAATGTTGTCGATTTCCAAGAAACCCCACAGGCCACCACGGGACGTAATACACTCAACAAAACTTTTGCTTCGTTTTCCGCGGACACACGATTAGAAGGTGGTGCAACAATTTCGTCTCACAGATAACACCTCATCGTAGCGCATCGGAAACCAGAAACCACACTAAACACTAAGCCGTATATTGAATTGGCCGGCCACCAATGGGATGCACAAGATGTAGATCAGCTCAGGCTGATAACGGAGCGCGGAACACACCGAGGCAGCAGCAGCCGTAGCAACGACGCCGGTCACACATCCTGCCAGAAGAAGCGTTCGTGAGACGGGCCAACGGTAGGTTGACTGCGCGTCTTTTCGGTGGCCGATTCTGGGTCGCTGATTTCTTATCTTCCGCTGGAGGCTTCTCTTGGCTACACGCTCGCTGGCCACGGGTCGTTATCGAGCACGGAAGCAGAGAACCCCGTGAATGTCCGCGTGCTGGAACACGTTTTCAGACGCGCACAGCGCAACCGACACGGGAGAGCATTCGACCGCTACTGAACTTTTCGCTGATTCCGAGGTGAGCGCGTGATTGATAATATACGAAAACAACGATCACTTTCCGGACTTCACTCACACACGACCGATCAGGGATGGAGGGCACGGATGCTGGCGAACGTCGACGTTGTTGGAGAAGCCGCGTATGCCGGGACGCGGCCACACGGCGTTGAAAAGCGCCGAAAAAGTCTCGCAGCACGCGCGCGTCACACAATTTCGCAACAAAGGTCGCGCGCGGAATTAGCACCGAAACACACGCGTGCGTGCTGGGGCCCAATGGTTTGTTTTGGTTGTTCAAAAATACCTTTTCTCACGGGGATGCACACAAACACACAAAGCGTGTCACGTAGGGGCACAACCACCAGCGAGAGGATCGCGTTTCGCGGTTGGGTAATTATAAACAAAACAGCTGACACCGGACCACCGATACCGACGGAAGCACCGATTGTCGTGTGAAGTTCACCGTGGGGCGTCGTGATTTAAATGTAGCTTCACAGACATTGCGTCAACGCGCTCCCGAGCGTCCGCCACAAAGGATCCGCGGACCACGCAAACCAAAGCGCAAAACAAAGCCGCGTAAACGCGTAACAGTTCGCTTCGCAGCAGTTCACTAGAGCAGGGGCGGGAGCGGAAAAGGGAAACTTTGTTGCAAGGTTCTGCCGTTTGCTGCACTTTGTTCAATAATGGCCACGTTCGATCTTGCCCGTTCGCTCCGGATCCGTAGCCACTACTAGCGAAAATGATGGCACTTCGCTGAACAAGACTGCTGTGTTCATCGGAACAGGGAAAGCGGCCAGCAGCACATCACAGTGCGGGCCAATCACACCCTCACACCCACAGCGCACAGTACCGTTTCTGGCAAACAAACGAATGAATCCGGTCGATCGGATGACAATAGACGGCGACCGAGAGATACGATGCGAAAGAGCGAGTCGGCAGAATAGAGCGCGAGAGCGAGAGATACGAACGGTTCAAATGAACACCCCACGAGGATCAAAATGCTGTGAGCGCCCGGATTCATCATTAATGCCGATCGTCAGAGCGCAACGATCGAAAGGTTCATGCTGAGAAGGCGAGGATCTCTCTCTCTCTCTCTCTCGGTTTCGGAGCAAAGCTTTCTCCCGACAAACTGTCGACACTTTATTGTAACGTCGGGAACTCGAAATTAATAACCATGCCGTCGAGTTTAGCCGGAAGGAACTGCGACTGATAGCAAAAATATGTTAGCAAAAATAGAACCGCTCAAGCATGAAATAAACATTAATTTACATCCAATAGTGAACATTGGCCCGTTCGCTGTAGTAAAATGTCTTGAAAAGGATTCGCAAAAGAAAAAAACAATACCATCTCCTATTTCACGGGGTTTATAGGCATAATATGTTCGTTTATCTGCTCTTTCGATGTGATTGATTACCTTTATTTTTAATCCTAACCAACCTCTAAGGCTCTAGGTTAGTCTCGTTCAATTGCACGACACGTGCGCTACCCACCAACCCAACGCTCGTTCACCAGAGAAGCATTCCAAAAACAGCTTAATGTATTTATAATACCCGTAAACATGCATACTGAGCCTATGGGCGGACTCCAGGAACCAGGAGTCCACCACGTGTCCTTGCGCTCGGTCATGGGCAACGCGGGCGAGACACAGTGGGTTCAAGAAACCAGCTCCCTTCCCTGTTTGGCACGTGCCTTATGCTCCGGGGACAAACACGCCAGGCGGCTGGTGGCTCGGAACTACGGTCGGTAGGCAGCAAAACCTTGAACCGAGCCCACGGTGGCCCTTTTTTCCAGCACCGAACGAACGAACAACAACCGACGTGCTCGTGCAAAACCGTGCGCCTCCATCGACCGACGCCCTAGACGGACGGAGTACTGTGACGCCGGTGAAAAGGACGAACGCTTTGGCGGTCAGTGTCACAGTGCTTTCGATGGTGCTGCACGAAAACAACCAAATACAATGTATAGGATCACACAGCGTCCAAGCGCCCTGGGCCTGGGCAACTTAATCGAT
Source organism: Anopheles bellator (assembly GCF_943735745.2). NCBI lineage: Eukaryota > Metazoa > Arthropoda > Insecta > Diptera > Culicidae > Anopheles > Anopheles bellator. The sequence goes on from NC_071286.1 coordinate 39,575,998, forward strand.
GGAGCCGCCTGGTTGTAGATATGGAAAACGAGCAATGGGTTTTTTGCCAAACTTCGGGCTCCCAATCACAGCACGAGCACTGCTGTTGCCCCGAATCCGAAATTTAGCCTAATTGATCTTTAAAATGCAACCCATGTTGAATACGAATGCAGATTGAATAATTCAAATAATTAGAAAACAGAAAAAATTAGCACAAAAAGGTACCGCGACGACCTTCAGCCGATGTTGGGAAAGCATAAATTTAATCACCAACCAACGCGTGCTTTTTTCACTTCAATTTCACGCAACTTTTGTCGACACTTCGTTACGCTCCAGTTAACTAGTGTCACCGGGAACATCATCCCGGTCTGAACGATGCACAAGCTCACGTACTAACAAACTAAGTCGTTAAATGGATCACGTCAGTCGCCCTCCCCGCTGCATTTCGACCTGCCGCTCGGTGCAGACAAATGCGCCAGCTTTAAACTACATGTGCCGGTAAGCGGACGAGTAATTTCTACGTCCATCACTGTCCGTGCCTCGGATGTTGACCATGATGCGGAAACTGTGTCATTAGAGGCTGCGCAATTACTCCTGCAGTTGCAGTTCCCTTTTCGGTTCCACTCGGAGAGCAACGAGTGAAATTATACCACTCTTCGGCCAATCCACGCCTCCGACACCGCCGCTCGTTGCATTAGTTGGGCTCACCGCAACGACCATAAACATGTTGGTGCATCATAAACATATGCTAGATATGCACCCGCCGCAATGGACGCATCTTTATGCGGTGACACGACAGACTGAGGTCGGCCTAACTGTCTGCGAAATGTGATTACACCGATGGCCGGAACGATTTCTGATGCTTTCGAGTTGCTACTTCAAAGGCATTGCGGACAGACAACTTCAATCTTCCTTCATCGATGAAGCTTTTCAATGTGTGTTCACGTTCGATTTGTTTGCTTTTGTAACTAAAATGTTCTACATCGGTGCAAACAATTCGTAAAGCTCAAATGTTTTCCATCCCTTATCGTGCCAGACCGACCATGAATTATGCGCCAGCGTAGGTGTTTGCGTAAACAGACAATAATTATTCATCGCATATTAACGTCCACTCGGTAAGGTGTACCTGGCCGCAACCACACCTCGATATTCATGCTAACCGTGCATAAAATGAGACGCCTTTTTCGTTCCACGTTCGACCTGCCCCTGGCACACGGAGTTTCTTGCTTCCCTTCATATCGCCAGACACGACAACAGATGGCTTTTGCCCGGGGAACATCACGCCACGGTGACGACGGCATCAAACACATTTTGCCGGCGCCAACGACTACGTCGCCGACGACGACGACGCCAGGCCATAAAGGTGACGCACCAGGCTGTCGTTGCTCATGAAAAGGCTATCGAAAAGCGTGCCACCCGGAGCTAGATTATTACACTCACGTGCGTACAAACACGCCGGGTGGTTTGGCGAAATTGATTCATGGGTTCACGGAACTGTGCTGCCGTCTTGGTTCGTCGGATCATTCCTGTTTTTATAGAAAATGATCTATCAAACTATTGGCACACAGTAACAACGAAGCGGTAAACAATTCATAAGGTCCAGAGTATCATAGCGAGGTGGGCAACCGAAACAGACAGAAAGGCGCCACAATCGCACAGGGGCTTCACATGGTTTACATATGCGAAAAATAAATTATGTACTTAAAGTGTGCCATATCATATAGCTATTTATGTTTTGATGCCAAAGGTTATATCGGCCTAGAATGAAGTTACCGTTGGTCTTGATATCTTGACGCACCACGGTATAATTTTATCTGTTGCAAAGACGCCAAAACTAACATTTACTTGGCCCAAAAGTATCCCAACCCTGCCTTACCCCCTTTTCTCAGATAATCTGCAAACATGTTATGTCGGTCGACCACAACAGGGTTGTCCTGTCCTTGCGCGCAGTAGCTTTGGCTTGTTTTAGTGTTGTTACTAGGAACCCAAATTCTAGGAACGACGCCCGTCTCTGTGGGTTTCTTCGTGGTGGAATCACAACATACATATTGGCGGTAGCTTTTTATCCACTTTGCCCCTATGACAAACTGCCTCTCAAGCACCAGTTCGTGCTCGCTTGGCAACGAGACCGCTTGATCTGAAGCAGCTTAAATAACAAATCATCCAAACTGGATCGGAATTATATCGTTTCGTTTTAATTCCATAACGACTGTTGAGCAAGAACAGCCGCTTACAAGCCCACGAACGGCCACAGACGCCGTCGGTTTCAGCACAGCCTTCAAAAGCCCATAATTTCCAGCAACTTCATGGCATGGGCAAACCTAGCTGTGGCAGGAATCGGATTGAACTCAGGGGATAGAAGGAGGACTGCTCTTGCCATACACTCGTTCGAGCCGTCGGAAAGGAGAAAGGAGAAGAAAAAATCGGAAAGTAACTTGCCAAGTAAACGCCAAACAAAACTGTAACAAAAACAAGTGATGTATGTGGCCGCCTTTGGCACAATGTGTTAACTTAAAATAATCCGCTGCTTGGTGAGTCGGAGAGTACCAATGGCAATTGGGGAGCGAAGAGTTGTTTGAGAATCGATGTGACCCTTTTATGTTGAGTTATAGTGACATTTTAACGATGGAATTTCCAGTGTGGCCATATCCGCAGCGAAAACAGTAAGCAGTATTGAGGGTTGCTGACCACTGTGTTCCAGTTTATAGAGGTTTTCGAGATGTGCCTTAGAACAACAAAAATCGATTAGCCGCTCGGTTTGATTTGTATGCGGATGACAGTTTCGATCCCAGTTCCGTTTGGTCAATGAGTAGCTAATACATCACCAAAGATCGCAGCAGAGAAATGAACAACTTTCACACTTTTTGAGCAAATGAGAAGCAGCTTTACGACATATTATATAATTCCAATGAATGCCCGAAAAACAATCTTTATCTTGAAGCGTCCGAAGGTCAAACACTTACCATAAAATGTTTGCATTATTTTATTGTGTGTTATAAAAGCTGCCAAAAAACTGGACTATATCATGGGTTCCGTAATCGATTTTACGATATAGAGCAACCATTAACACACAGCATCAATGGTTGGTGGTGTTCACCGATGTTTTCACATTGATATATAGTTTTTGCAGATAGTAACCATAAGCATATTCTCACAGTTTTCACTTCATTCTTTTTCCCGGGCCACGTCAACCAGACGGCAGAGATATCATGCTTCCGCCATGCATTGGACTACATGCCGAGCAAAGAACCGGAACCGTTCGTCCGTAGTAATGCTATGCGTAAAGATGAATACATTCGAAGCTTCACTGTTTTTTTTCATCCGCTGTCAGCGCACAACGGATGTCACCACACTACATTTTCGCGCCGATAATGGCCGCAGGACGGCAGAATGGGCGGCGGAAAAGTGTGGATGCCTGTGCCAGTGAAGACTAACCGCGACACGGTAATGTAACGATTTGTGGAGCACTTTGCGCGAACATTATGAATAATTATCCTCCCCGCTGGTGCGAAAGTAGCACAGCTATCAGCGTGGCCATAATCGAGCCATGCTCAAGTGGACACGCTACCCAGATGATGCTGGCGGTTGAAAACGGAAACGGTTGACAAGTGTACCAGCCGGCTGGTGAAATAACTGCGATAGGTAGAAATGTCCCAATCCGGAGAGCCTTGCGAATTCTCACTATCGAACACACCATCGGGCGGAATCGGTCGTTATACTATGATTTATTTTTCCAACTACAATAGTTTATAGAGAGGATGCCAACTGGGACAAATCCGATAACATTCAACCCTCAGCTGCTCCAGTGCAACATGTATAACACATTATCGGATCTTTTTTATATAAATGAATGATACATAAAACCACAGTTATTCGCATAAACCAAAGGCTCTACCCATACCCATTCAATCTCAGGCACATTAAAATGCTGAAAAGATACTGACGATACTTTAGGCACATTCTCGCTCGTGTGTTCAACCTGTTTTTGGCCATCGTCCTTATCAGTGGGGTCTGTCTCCACAATTAAACCGCTTATCACCGTTCAGAATTGGGCACCCGTAAACCTGGTTCACAGCTGGTTCCCTTTCCATCGCTCAAAAGATTATAAGATTAAGCTGTCACAAACGTATTGTTACCAACAACCTAGTGTCAATTTATAAAATACTGTACACAACATCTAGCTTAACAACGGTAGAAATTAAATATTTTACGCTTAGTTTTACCACCTCAGTTGTTGTGAAAAATTTCATTTGAAGCAACACTTTGGGCAAGTAGAACACTCACAGAAAAGTCAATCGCGTCGTGCTGGCATCTTATCAAAACACCGAATTTACCGCATCAATGGTACATAATTTAACACACATAATTTTGAATACGTTTACGAGTTTCAGACCAGTATTGAACTGCTCCAGCACAAACCAATTATCCTGTTTACGTAAAAAGCCTTTGCGACACAAATAAAATGCAAAACAACGAGGGTCACCGGACAACACGTGATTCGATCAATCGACCATTGATCCCCGCTCCGCTGGCCTGATGCATAAAAACATAAGCCAGCCCGCAGCATCAAGTCCGCCAAGGTGCCATTAGTGCCGCCCGGAGACCGATGTATCGATTTCGGTAATCAACATGCAAAGTTATGCATAAATATTATACTGCATGCTTTATGCCGTCGGGTCGGTGGTACAAATAAACTCACACCTAAAGGAAAGCATTAGACCAACAAAGCAGAATGTCGCAGAAATATTATTGTGAAAAAATACACCAAAAATTGTCGAAGGTCGTGTTAAAAAAGCACAAGAAGGCCATGAAGCACCATGTTGTTATAAGGCGCGCTGCTGTGTGCCTACTGTGTAGTGCGTACTTCTTAGTTGGCCATTTGCCAAACCTCACCAGGACCGTCAAAGGCGCAAAGAACGACGTGAAGGGTATCGTAGGGTCAGCGACACGTTCCAGAACGTGTCGCTTTTTGCCAGCGACAGCATTCGCTTTGCCATTGCGCTGATCCCGTCCCGAACACTCTCAATCGGAACAGGACATTCGTGTGGGCACCAACATCACTGTTGCAGTTGGCCAAGTTTTTAGCAGTAGGTCATTTTTTGTGGTCCCTCGGATGCTGCAGCATCGACCGGCATTAATGCTGCTAGTCGACCACTGCCCAGCACAATTATACGTGCTTCTGAAACGACCACGGCCAAACGGGCTCGCGTGTCCGCATCATACGGCGGCGTGGGGCTTTTTGCGCTGTAGCCGTTATTTTGTGTTTCTCTCATCGCTCACACACCAATTGGCCATGTCTGGTGTTTTCCCTGGGTGATGTTCCGGAAAAAAGTTGGGCGCACGGCGAAATCAACAAGTTTGGTCACTAAACAAACCCCACAAAAAGAACCCAACTAACCAGGATCTGTGTCAGGACGGGTTGCTCGAAAGTGTCAAGCTGCAGTTTTGCCACTTGCCACACTCCACGGCAAGCAGAACTGCCCGATTGGCAATTTAAACTTGCGAGAACTTTCTTTCCTGAGCTTTAGTGTGATGGGAAAACTTGGTGCGAAAATCATTCACTTTTCGACAGCCATTAACTCGGGAACCGTTCCCGTGGAATCCGGTTTTAACGATGTTCTACCAACTTAAGCTCCTTTTTTTAAATCGGAATAATAATGTTCGAAATAATTCTGCCAGCTCTGCAAGGATTCGAGAGAAGAACGCATATAGCACTGTTCCGAAACAATAATCCACACACAATCCCTGACGACATAGGAAGAGGCGCCAAGGGTCAATCAATGGTCGATGCCAATTCCGGTCGTTAATGTACTGAGCGGTCAATGTCAAGAGTTACCGTGGCAGTTACTTTTACACGGCCAGCTGCAGTGCAACGACTGATCCTTTCCGCACCGCGGTCACGTTCACAACTGCAACAGTGCATACTGCGGCACAGTACTGCACCGACCGATAAGGAAGTAGCAACAAGTTCGCCGAGCCGATTCAGCCAAAAAACGCAACCGAAACGAAACGGCTTCCATATCTACCGAATCGCCCTTGGCGCAACCAGTTTCGCCTCGAGCCGCCAGCACTGCGGTTCGGTTTGCGACAAGGTCATATACACCTTCATATCTGTTCTTCAAACAGAGTGTGCCGTGCATTCCGCCACCGCCACGGGACTGCAATACGCCCGCACTGAGGGCAACGATGACAGGTGGCAAGTCGGTTGGCTGCGTGGGGATTTATAACGGTAACTGGTTTCAGGTGCAGTCTCAGCCGCTAGACGCGTTTCTGCAGCAGAGTCGGAACGGAACGGGTTCTGCGCTATGCTGATTGGTTATGCAACCACGCCTCGTTGGCTGCGTTGGGATTGTACTCGTTTGCAGCATAGCAAACCCAGACGTGCCGTAGGAATACATAAGCGTGCCTCAGACCACGCAGAGATGACTAATGCAGGCATCACCCACGGGTTCTCCTTCAGCTGATAGCTGACCGACGCAGGCTCACACATCTGTCAGCACAGCCGGGTTCTAATCGGGCCTGGGTTTTTGGTACGTGTCGCAATTGCACAGAATCATTTTTCCCTGCAGTTTGGGAGAAGTACTTGGAAAATAAACCTCATAAAATATTGGACTAAAAGAAAATCGCTACCGCTTCCAAATTACTAAGGCCCGAGTACAAGTTTCCAACACTTGTCATCCGCTACATGGGGATGCTTTAAAATTATATTCTGTTTGGAAGATTGGGTTTCGAGAATTAGAGTCTGTTTTGTTTAGTGACAAAGAAAACCAGAACCGCTACCAAATTCGTCACAATCTAATATGCTTGAATCTTTCCATTTGCTGGTGGACAACAAGAACACCGTGACACAGCCCTTTGAACCAATATTATCAGGGTTCATTCGTTCTTCATTCCAGTTTCTTTTGCCCGTAAGAAATCAATAAGCGGATTGAACGTGCGGTCTGACCTTCACCAACCAGAAGAACGAAAATATAAAGCAACACCACGTTATAATAATGCTCATTACGACACACGCGATCGATGAAGAAACCCGAAGACACGCTAGGTTGGGGTGTGAAAAATAACCAATAGATTATGAAATACTTACATAAACTCTCTTTCACTGTAGAACGATGCTAGAAAACTCGGAACTGGCACATCCTTGACACTTGGTTGAACTCAACGAAGGTGGTGGGACCTTCCTTCCGGACGCCGTGAGCGGCTCAACAGAACTCTGCCTCCGACCAAACACACGGCCTTCGCCCGACCGGTGTTTGTGGTGGTGTTTGAGGAAAACCGATTTTCAGCCCTGGTCGGCGGCCTGCCAAGCGCTGTGCTGCCGTTGGTTTGTGGTGCTGTTGAAGATGTTTCCACCACGATTAGTAAGCACCACTAACACGCCACGACCGTGGACGGAAAAATTATTGACGAAACTTCCCGTTGATTTATTTCTTCTATTTTCCCCCCGAAACCCCCGTCGACCGGCGCTATTTTCGTACGTTTTGGAGCGAATCTTTCGCGCCTCTTTCGACGGGTTTCGCCTGCCAACTATGCTGTGCCGGGACAGGGTAGTGAGTCGGACTTTGGAAGCAATAGGACACACCGGTTGTGTGGCGTGACCTTTGCCGAACGCGTGCCAACCGCAGTTGTTTCGTCCGCCGGAAGGCACGAACTGTCCGGTTGCCGTGCGGCGCGCGGTGAGTTCGAGGACGAACAATGGCGAGCGCATTTGCATAAACGTCAATCGTTGGTTGCGCGACAGGTAAAGTGTTGCACGGGCGCCAGTTGCGCTTGGAGATAAATTGATTGTCCTCGATTCAAAATTCGATCGATAACGCGGTCGATAAGGAGTTACTTTTGATACTGATAAAGCTTTGAAACATAACTTGAAATAGCTTTGAAATAGATAACCGATAGATTCCAAGCAACTAATAAAAAAAGATGTATTGCAAGAAAATATCGTACGAACGATAACGAGAACAGTGAACTCCGTAGGCCGGTTCCGATCATCTGTCTTATCGATCAGCTGCTGAAACTGCCCGCGCCACCACTACCACCACATGACACGCCGATGTAAGGTTACTGCGGCTAATCGCACACAGTCACACATGTGCGTCGTACGCACCACCCAACGGTCGCGTCAAATGACACGCAATGCGGCGCACGTTTTCTGAACCACAACGGCGTACAACAAAAGGGGTCGTTTTTACGAACTATAGTATGCGTATGGCGCCCACACCAATACACTTCCCAGAAGGCGATTGTAAGAGGCGAACTAAGTGCATGAATGGTAGCAATTATATCTTCCAAAGCGAACAAAGAAGGCCATGGAAAACGAGTGCACAATGCAGAAGAATCGAGTTGCGTTGCCTGGCTAGACGGCGCGCGGAGTGGTGAAGAGCCACGGCTAACGTCAGCCCCTCGGGGGTGTTATCTGCAACCATGCAACTCGCGCTGGACCCCTTTCGAGACCTTCACGCAAGTGAGAAGAAAACAACAGCGACGTGCGTGCGTGCGTTTTGCGCTCGCCTCGTGCCAAAACGTCAAATTGCTGCGGGGATTCGCACCAACACACCCGTGCGTATCCTTTCGAGAAAATGATACTTCACTAACACACGCCCAAGAGCTCCTTTACTCCTAGCTGGCACCGGGGACGGCTCAGTCCACCTTTTCACGGGACCCCCACTAAATAGTAGCGTTAATAAGGGTACGGAAAACTGAAAGTCGAACCAAATGAAACGTATTCTGTCGTTCAGTGAAACGATGAACCTAGCTGACCACCACTTTCTCGCCCTAGCCAATGACGTGAGACCATCAACGAGCTGGCCTTGTGTATATCGCAAAGAGGTTCAACTTCCACCCCAAACAGTTTATATGGGTCACGCACGACTGTTCTGGTGCTTTGTGAACAGATAAAGATCCTAAGTAGATCGACAAACAGCGCCTTACCAGAACTATTAACCACGCTTTGAATACTCTAAGACGACGGCCCGAACGCACAACGACGACAATAACGACGTGAACACTGAACACCGATTGAAGCCGTTTCCCTTGTTGTTTCTGTTGAAGTTGAAGCTGTTTTCCCTGACCAGTGTTTTCCCGTTACTCAACCACGAAAACGCTCGCGAGCGGAAACGAAAGAGAGCAGCGTCAACTATTGCTTTGCAGTGCGCGCGTGAGAGAGAAATATAGAGAGAAAGAGAGAGTGAGAAGAGAGAGAAACAAGAGATTCGAGAAAACGAATAGGGGTAGCTGCGTGAATGATGTAACTTATACATTGTAAAAACCCCGTTTGGGAATTTCGAGCAATTCTCGCGCAACCAAAACCCGATTGGGAAAGTTGTTTCGAGCACTCTTGATTTCCTGTTTGGGATTTTGTGAACAAAGGCAGGATAATGCGCGGTACAGCTTGAACACAAATAGTTCAAAATAGGGTCTGGCTGTATTTTATCTTATTAAATTTACATTAAATTACATTAAATAAGATGTGAATATGATAGTTTTGGTCTATTTAGGGATGATTGATACAAGAGAAAAATATTAGCCAAACATTATTTAGAACAAGCCAAATTTCTCTTCGGCAAAATCTTACTGGGGGGCTACATGAGGTGTTCCGTAATGATTTTGACATTAACGATTAATGCCAAACTGCTGCGGCGCTGTCAAAACGTTTACGGGTCGGCAGAAGCGTAAACCCGAGCGTAATTATTTTTTTCATACGCTTTGCTTACAAACAGAGGATAATTTATGTTCTTATTTGCTGGTATAGCAACAAAATCGGAAAAAACAGATAAAAAAATTCAGAAATCAATTAATATCTCTTCGATTTCTATTTTCTTGGACCAAAAACACGAACGTAAACACGTTTGACATTTCGTTTTTTAATTTTTGCTGCCACACGGAAGCGTAAACGTTTTGACGTTACAAATTAATTTTACGATCGTTTTCACGCTTCGTGTAGCCCCCTAGTTAGTATTCGCAATGCCTACCATTCCGCCCAGACAGTGTCCAAACATCCTCATTTTGTTATGTGGTCTTTTCTACAATTCTCATTTATTATTTTGATACAGATTGTTTTGGCGAGGGTGAAATCTTCACCAATAATTCATCAATGGTTTTGCTTTCATCAAGTGCTGGTCACCACGACCAGGTAAGGTCACCAACATGTAGGATTCATGTAAACTGAGGGAATATTTTCTGTGCAAAATAGGACCTGAGTCGCCTCTTTGGAGTGAGAAACACAACCGCCCGATTTAAAAATAGGTTGCGAGTACTCGAGTGCTCGAAAGAACTTTCCTATACGGGTTGTACGCAAGATATGTGTTTACACTGTTTTTATTCTTTCCAACGGTAAGCGGAAACAAAGACACCGAGAGTTAACAATTGTTTTAATCTCTGCAAGAATACAGCTCCAATCGGAACGCTCGAAAACGCTTAAAATTTCGTATCCGAGCAATAAATTACACATCTGTTCGACTTGCGTGCAACGTCTCGGAGCGTTTGACAATCGCCGTCGACCTTCCGCGAGTGTAACTGGGAGTTTTGACAACTAGTCGATCAGTTTGTTCAATATCTCGCTCTAGCGTCGGATGTCCCTTTCCCGTTCGCAAGTCATTCGGAAAAAAGAAAAATAGGCGAAAGTCGCATGTAGAAAACCAGAGACCAAGAACGCGGCGAAAAAAACCGAAGTGTGTGAAAACCGAAGTGAAAAACCAGGGACCGGGAACGCCGGGTCGAAACGCGGTCCGAAAATACCGAGACTGACAATATATTTTCCAAAAACAAAATAATGAAGAATGAAAAGAATTGTTTATTTCGAAGAGGGATTTAATTTAAGTCGATAGTTCTGTTGTTCTGTTCACTCCCGTTCGTCCACCCCGTGCGTGCGTGCGTGTGTGTTTGTAACGATTGTTTCGTCGAGTTCGGTTCCGCCGTATCGGCATTGTACCGATAACCACGACGCAAAGATCGACCCGCGGCCACCTAAGCACGATCGACGACAGGAGGACACAGCATCAGCCGCCCATTGTTGCAACCTCCTCCAGCGTGCGGAAAAGTATTTTCCGTGTGTATGGTCCCCTGGAAACGGAATCAACTTGCTCGTCTCTTGCGATTCTATCCGCCGGGGGTGTGTGCGTGTCTTGAAAAGTGTGAAAAGTCCAGTCGGCGGCCAGCGAATGTTGTTCCCCTTCGTGGTTATGTTTTTCCCCGCGTTGTGTTGTTCACCTGGAGTGCCTCAGTTTGCCTGAAAGGCAAAGATCGCAGCAAGCAGTGTGTTGATGTTTTGGAGTCTGCTCCGAAACCCTGTGGGATATAACCCTCGCCTGGTGGAGTTCTGCTGATTTCAGTCAGCTGGCAGATGGTAACGGCCTCGCGGATACGGTTCCCAGTGACAGCGACAGACGCTGTATCGTGCTCCGCTTAGTTTGCGGTCTGCCCATACACACACCCACACACGTACACATACACCTCTATCAATAACCCGCGAAGCCGTTCGTTATCGCCTGTGGCGATGTGAGGCAGCAAACCGGGGACCATCTTATCACCGCCGAGAACGAGGACTGCGGTTTCCCCCTTGCGGCAATAGGGCGTCGAAAGCGAAACTGAAAACATTGCTTGACATCATCATCCTTCCATCGCGGACCGGTGGCCTGGCAGCGGAGAACCATTTCGGTAGCGGCTGAGCAGAAGGAAACCCTTTTTATATTTCTTCAGGTAAGACCCAACCGTCGAATGGCCCGTCCCTAGATGGCCACGCAAAGCGCCCGTTAATGTTTCCTTCTCGTGCAACCTTCTTGGTCGGAACAATTCTTCTTTATTTTGGCTCGCGAATGACTACTGGCGGCCAATTCTGCTCACCTGATGGCCAGTCTCAGTCTCAAACCCTCCATCTGTGTGTGTTTGTTTGACTTATGTTTTGCGTACTTCCAGCACGTTGACGACCTCAGCTTGGGCTGTTGTCACTCTGTTCGGCGGGGGTATCGTCGTGACGAGGTCAACCGGTTCTAACAGAGAGGTACACCCCTGTTTCTCCGATGAACCACCTGTCCGCCACCTTCTCACGATAAGCAGTGACCCTGGCCGGCGCGTACCACGGTCCTCGTGCCTTATGTACTCCCGAAAGAGTCGGTGCAAATGCGTAGCTGGAAGAAAACGACGGCCCACGGCTTCGCTAGAATCTTGCAACACAATCTAAGGGCGGCCAGGCGTTAAAACGAAGGCGGTCTGTCGCATTGTGTTTCCATCGTGATATTGACCAAAGAGCGTTCCGCGGTTACCCTCCCACCAGATGGTTGGTCGAGCCCGTTTCCGAGTTGGTAGTGTTGAATGTAGAGCATTAAAGTCGACCCTTTGTAGGCCAAATTTCTTACGCCGTTGTTTTGTGGAAAAACTCACATCAGACACGCTTTATGTCCGAACTTCAATCAGCGGTACCTTCAAAAACCCAAATTCGGTGTCAAATCTGTCTACCTTATGAATTAAGAACGCGTGTCCGGAAATGGGCCCAAAAAGGGGGGCCCGTTCTATCATAGTTTTTGTAACCTTAACTCTTTCAATTTTTTACTATAATTAATTTCATGAGAAAAAACGCGCAAAGTTAAACAACACACGCGTTCGTTTTTGTATTTATAAAATGCAGCAGTGCAAAACAGTTTCCACCGCCAAAAGTACGGGGCAAATCCTTTCCTCAAAGGGAAAGCTTCAGCGAAAAGCCACTCATCGGGTTTAATAGAAAAATAAACTTTTTCTCTCACGATGATCCACTCGCGATCCACGATGATGATGGGTTTTGTTTTGGGTACGCTTTTTTGTGGTCCGGTCGTTCGACCCATAGCCTTAAATGATGGTTCTCGTGACTTCCGTCGAGTTGGCACCCTTTTTCGCGCTGGATTTAGAGCGCCGGCAGGGCCTCGGGTCAACCGGTACACAACTCACCAGCGCGTGGTTTGTTGAATGTGTAAAAAACGATTTTCTTTCTCGGTGAATGTCGGAGATGGCCACCTCGTCGGTTCGGGTGAACTTTCTTCAGTTTTCCTTGCGTGCGCTACGATTGCGATAGCAGGGAATGGTCCCCTATTTTCACTATCGATCAAGCACACCAACCCGTTCCACGTTTTCCACGGCATGTAAGCACGAAGTTTGTGCGTCATTACGTTCTTACGAAAAAGCTGAGACTAGCCCAATTTCGGACGGGGACCACAAGCGTCCACAAACGTCGTAGCACCGCAGACCAGCCGAACGGTCGATAAGAGTTGATCTACTTCCACAGGAAGGTTGCTTTGATGACTGGGTGTTTCGGATGGCTGCCATAATTTTGACGCATTGATTAGGTTAAAGAAATGTTATTGATTCACTTCCGACAGTGACTACGGGGTTTTATCCGTTAGAAGCAAAAGGATGATTCCATGTAAATATCCCATGACGTAGTGAGGGTAGTGAGAGAAATCGATGGATGAAATTTTCTTTTGCATCGCCTCCTGAGGGGCGACGGGCCTTTATATTGACTCGACGAATTGTGAAAACATTACGATGATTCACCCATTTTCAAACGTTTATTCGCTCCAACCAGTATCGCTCGCGTCACGAAGTTGAAGTAGCGAAACCAAAGACACTTTCGAGTAGATCGTTACACTTATCGGGCGCCATCACGATGTCGATTGGCTGTGCACACTTTCCACAAGCTTACTGCGATAATGCGTGTTTAAAACACTTTTATTCTTTTTAAACACAACCTTCCGGTGTTTTGAACGTGAGTTCCCTTCCTGGCTGACCTGGTTACCTTTGCCGGACCTTAAGTTACACAGCGTTAAGCAGTTTTGTGTTTTCCCGCGCCGCACGTTTACTGCGAAGATTGTTTGTTACGTTTTACGTACTGTAGGGCAAAGAACAACTTCTTCCCCACCGTTGTGTAGAAGAGAGCACCATTCTTTATCGCTTCGTAAAACGTGAAACCGATGACCATGCGTGACGGTATGTAATTTCGTCACCGAGGCCGACAGTATGCCGATAAGAAGGTTTGAACGATGCTCCTTACGGTGGATTTCATGTAGATTATCGTTCCACACTTTTTAACGAAACGATTTAACGAATGAAAGGGGCGCACGTTTTCTCTTTTGAGATTGTGGGCCCCAAAGCTACGTAATTGTTTTTCATCCAAAGTTCACCGTAAAAACGGTGTAAGATTTGCCGTTTGAGCGCGATCGTTCATTTTTTGCTCGGATCAAATAACAGTCCGTTCTTCGACCGGCCTCAGTCGGCTCGCTTTCAGTTCCGTCTGAGGAGTCACCTTTCTCCTCGCGGATTGTGGGGTTTCTTCTGTAGCTACTTAGATAACTGAGGTTTTTTCTTAATTCGCGCTCCCATCGTCCGAACGGCACTCGTTCGACGAAACCTGCACAACATTGATACGAGGATCTGTTGCGAAATCGAAAGTAGTACCAACGGATCGGTGTGGGCAGAACGTTGTGGGGTCCAACCCGGAAAGTCGCAGGGAAAGTAGACAGCACGAAGGATTCATGCTTTGCGTTTGATTTCCTGCTTCCTACGCATGGGGGGGGCCAACCGAATGTAGAAAACGAAGCGAAACGTGTTAACATGCGTACAAAACACTCTTCAATCTTGCCGCAAAGACTCCGCGAAGCTGTTAGTCTGGCGCCTGGCGTTTCGATCAGATGAGCCTCGGTTGAGGGGCTGCCTCATCGTTTTGTTTTCAATGTCTGCCACCTCACAGAACACGGCACGTAATCGCAAACTAACCTAAACACTACAAACAGATGTCATCATTACATGAAATTTCAATTTCAATTGCAGACTACCTAAGAGACACACGAAGTGCGCAATCGACGATCACGACGTAAGCTGAAGAAGCGGACCTTTGATTGCTGCGTGTACCGGTTTTTTGCCCTTTTTCAGCAAACTGCCCGCGAAGTGCATCCACCACCGAAAGGGCATCATTTTTCTCGTTTGTCGCCGGAGAAGCAAACCCGAGTCGAGGGCTGCAACAGTGCGCCAACGCGAAACGCTAACTTGCTGTGCCCGTGAGCGTACCTCTCGAAACGTGACGTTCTTACGTTCCGGCACATGCAACGCGTCCGCCATTGATGTATGCAGATGCGAAATGCATTTTGTACTGCGTACTGCCGATGGTGGTGAGTGTGTTCGTAAGGCTCACGTGCCTCACAGCCTCTTTGAATGCTCGCTGTGGCGGCTAACCACCTGGAGCTATATAACTTCCGTTCGTTGAGCCACGAGGAAGTAACGAACCCGTTTGTGAGGAGGCTGCTGTTTGCGGTGCCCAATTGACGGAATCGATTAAGAGAATCCTCTTTGCTGGGGGCTTGTTAAATGTATGAAATTTATCTTTTAGTGCCCTGCTGTCCCGTGTGTTTCCGACTCGGCAACCGGTACAACGAACCTGCGATGGTGATCGAAACGAATCGTTGAGCAGCCGCCAACGACCGAACGCGACGTTTTCGCCTTGATCGGCAACTCAAATCACGTTACGCCGCGCCAAGAGACAAATCAGTCGCCGTCGTCAAACCCTAGCAGATCGCGCGTTGGAGGATGTGTTGTGCGCGCGGCTCTCGGAGCTCGTCATCGTTTAGAGCGCCGTGAATGGTCGGAACAAGTTACCGGTCCGCGGCGATGACGCTACGTTGGCGGCCTACGCAAAGCTTTGCCACTCGCCCATCGCCCGCGCTGCGGCTGCACCCGGACCAAGGTCTCGGCAAAGTTACGCGCTTTGGCCGCGGTCGCGATCGCGTTGGAGATTGATTCTTCGGTTTCGATGGCCTCCCTCCGGTTTTTTCGTATAGGTTAGGTTTTGTTTGTTCCCGATTTATTGTCGTCGTTGTCGTTGCCGACGATGGCCGTCTGTTGATGGTGCGTTGGTGGAGCCAATGATGATAGTGCCATGGTGTCGAGATGGTCGTGGTGCAAAAATTTGATCACGTCACCCTCCCTAACGGCCATCGGGGGGTTGGTAGTAGGCCGTCTCGGAGCCGCCCAAACTAAGCATTCCGATCAGCGTGCGGAAGAACGAACGGATCCATCTCGTGAGCCGCCGTTCATCGTTAGACGCACTCGCTTTTGACTCCAAGCGAGCAAATTTATTTGACAGCTCCAATTTTAATACTTCTTTGTTTGAGTTTTTTTATTTATTCGAAATCATCTTTTGAGCTTGCCTCGCACAAAAATAGAATAACTTACGCCTCTTCCCGCCCACAAGACGGAACGCGGCGTTGCCACCAACACGAGAACTGCAACCTCAGCGAGGTGGCAAATAAACTCTAAGATGTATGCCACCAGCCAGCGATTCCCAGCGCACACCCTGCGCCGCGGCGTTGTCACCGACCGAAAGCGCGAGCCGCCGCTCTATGTACCGGCAAATGCGTTTGCGCTTGGCGTTTCATTTCCGCCTCCGAAACTATGAGCCCTGTGCCGTGCAGTGGCGTGTGCTTTCTTTTCAAACTGTGGCCACATTCCCATGCTTTCACGCCACACCACAGTACAGCGCAATAGACGACGGTTCAGCGCCGCCAGTGCTCGACTCTTTTGTTACTCACCGGATTTTTTTTGTTCCTCATTACAAACTGGTTCACTGTTTTCGCGCATCAACCCTCCGGGGCGAGTCCGCCCCTCGGGCGGAGGAGAAGGGGCCTGGGGGCCGTTTAAAATTAAAAGCGCGTTTTTGGGGTCCGTTCGGAGAAAAGGCGTCACAGCGGGCGCGACTGTCGCCCTATTTCCAACGCTATTTCCGTACGGCCACCGCGCGAGGCTTACTTACCACGTTGGCTCCTTGAGCGGCTCACGAAGTCGCCAGCCGGGGATTTCGGTTAGAAATAGCCGATCGAAGAAATTTGGATGCAGCAACCAACCAACCATTGTGCGCTGATCGATCGAACGAGAGAAACTGGTACAGTTTTCGATTTTACATTCAGCTCGATCGCGCGCCACTACCTCGACGCAGGGGTCCGGAAACGATTCCGGAACGCATTTGCGTATCGAAACACGTGGAACGAGGAGCGCGGGGGGCAAAGGAAACACACCACGCCACTCGGGCGCGATGTTCCCGGAAGCTTAGTTTGGACCGGAAGATTTGGAATGCTCTTTCCTCCTCCTGGTCGAGCTGTGCTTTTTTTTCTTTCATTTTATGGCCCGCGCGTTCCGTCTACACGCAAATTCGTTCGACCTTCACGTGCTTGCGTTTGTCGGCGGCGGCGGCGACGTTGGGAGTATTTATGGCGTGTGGCGTGGCAAGGTTCAGGGTCGAGAGTGCGTATTTCTTTTTCCGCTGCCTTTCGTTCTTTCAGTCGACCGGTTGCTCGGTGCTTCCTTGCCCATTGGCCCAGCGAAATTAGCGTCTTTTAGAGTGAATCGGAGAGGCCACGATGATTGATACAACGCTGGTGGAGATGTAAATGGAGACTGCGGGACGTAGAGAGACCGAAGCTACGGCGGATTAGGAGGCTACTCGAAGCTGTGAATTGAGTATGTTGCCTATCCGGGACCTGCCTTTTTTTTCGACGGCGCTTCTGACGGGTGCCTTTTAAGTATGCACACGTTGCTCGATGGCTCGACGGTGCTGTGAATGAGTTACGTTTCCATGTGCGTGCGCGGGTGTGAGAAAGCTGAGAAAGCCCGTTAAATGATCATCGGGCCCACCGAATGTTGATTAATTTCAATGCTAATCTAATAAGCGATCCCGTGGAACCAACAACCAGCTTCAATCGTGAGCGTTAACGTGTACGATTTTTTGTTTATATTTTCACTAAAAGTACGTTTCTGTGGGCATTCAATTTGATTGTTTTGTCCAAGCAAGTTCTTCGGAGTCGTACAACATTTTTTGTCTTCTGTGGCGGAGCATCAGTTTATGACTTGTTTGCCAAACTGACGACAACGACAAGTAAATGTTGGCGTCTATGAATGTGTCCATCAGCTCGGTATTTTCTTCGCACTGGGGTGCCAGATTCGGGATCCCGAAGATTTGTCGCACACAAAAACACACAGTCTGTCAACTCTCGAGGGCGAGGCTATGAAGTGAGAAGTACGACGATCATTATTTACTGCCAAGACCCCACCGGTTAGTACACTTGGTTTGTGTTGACTTGAGGAACTGGAATTTTTTCCACAAACGAAGCAATTTTCTTCGCTTCTCTCTCTCTCTCTCGCTTCCTGTGTATTGGCCAATATTAAACCACGTGTCCACGAGCTCTTTGCAGCAGCACTCTTACGCCTTGGACCACTAGACCACGCACTAGCGAAAGAATGGTCAAGATTGTTCCACCCAGAGCTGGTGGTGCGCTCTGCTGCTCGTTCGTCCGAAACCCCTCTTTTGGCCGGCAAATAGTTCCCCCCGTGGCAAAGAGAACCAGTGATCGCCGAGAGACAAACCACCCGTTTACGAAGGCGCCCCTGAGTGTGTCTACAGAGGACCCCAAAGTCCGGAAAGTAATTACGGGTCTCTTAAATTGAATGACGAGTATTTGCGAGAAATTAACCGTAAACACGTCGCGCCTTCCTCCGGTGTCTGGCTTCTCGCGCAATGCTGGTCCCGCGACGAAAGAAAGAAACGCGAAACTGGTGGAGAGGCTACTGACACCGAACCATCCGCACCGCATCATCCACGGCGCACGTGTATGTGTGCGGGGGGTTGTTCCTGTTGCGGAAGAAAGAGGAAAAAAAGGCGAAAGACCTCTGCGGAACCGTTTGGAAACTTGAACCTGTTCGTCGGAGCCCCTTGAGCTCCGGGGTGATCGGTCCAAGGCGAGCGAATCCGGTGGAACTTCTTCGAAATCACTGCCTGCTACCTCCGCTACCCCTTTCTATTTTCTTATATTGGCCTTCTTCTAGTCAGTTCAATCGCCACGGCCTGACGTCTGGCACGAGGCGTAAATCCGTCAAGTACCGGCCAGCCTATTTACTCCACGGCTACGGCGGCGCCTTCGGGCCTCTTGTGTGAGTCTTACCCGGCCAATGGATGTTCCCGTACTCCACAAGTACGGTGCATGATGCAGTCTGGCCGTCCCTCTACAATGTGTGTACATCTTGTGCCAGTTTGGTCGTTACAGCGAACACTTTGGTTAATGGGCGGGTTCCGTATTCGCTATCGCCGTGAGCGATAGAACAACAGAGTGGTTACTTTCTATGCGATAGACTTCATGGTCTGTAATTTACTCTTTTATTCGTGTTCATTTTCGTGGGTTCGTCGTTTAACCATAACATGAATCTTTGTTGGCGTTTTTACTTCTTTTTTGTAGAGGCTACAACCGAATTTTCCACCAAAGTGCTTCCTTTACTGGCAACCTGGCTGGGAGAATCAATCGTTACATCAGCCAGCGTCTCTTTCTGTCTCGCGGGCCGTGGGCTGGATTCAGCGGTTGACTCTTGCGAAGGTCACACTCAGCTGCTGCCGGGGAGGTACAGCTTCCTTAACGGTTTTGTCGTTACGCGGCCAGCTGACTCGCCCGCATGCATGTGTGTGCTTTCGAGCCGGGTTTCGATTTATTATGTCGAGCCGACCCGCTGCAGCAGGCAGGCAGGGTCAGTGTTCAGGGCGGCCGACGTGTGCCATTAATTCTTCGAAGGCTAAGGGTGGTTAACGCGCCCGAAAGGGGTTATTGAACGCATCCATCAGCCCGCTTTACTGCCATCGCAATGGTTGAGGTGCCGCCGGTGAAGTTGATCCTGAGTGAGGACACTGACACTGTTTGCTACCTGCCAATGATGATGCTAAATCAGTAAACTGACCATCTTGAAGTTGAAGGAAGAAAGATTTGCAAAACGAATTTTGGCCATTGTTTTGGTTGGCCCTGCAGATTGCACAGCTCCCAAGACGTTGTTCCGAAGATGTTGTTTTTCTTCGACCGAGCCATCACCGACCAACACAACCCGGTGTCCGACCGTGGAACGGTTTAGGTGTTTTTGAATGGATAGCCCATCGTCTATTTACCGTCCGGGCGGACGGATGTGCGGGGCGGATGGTGTGCACGGTGGAGCGATTTTTCCGTCTTGTGATCGATGGCCGGCGGTGCAAAACCGTTGCAACGACTCTATTGGTACTACCACCGAGGTGTGGAGCATAGTGCCGGATCCGATCGCACTTGGACTGCGCAGTTCGCGGGGCAATCTTATATTTAAATTGTCTCGCGCATTGGCGGGCCACACTACACTTTCCGCTGTTGCCCGCTGTCTGAACCGCGAAGAATTGAAAATGGATGCAGACAACCTCGAAGCGCTCGGGGGGCCCGAACAGCATGTGCCGAGTTTTTTCGCTGGTGAGTTTAGCACGAGAGAGCCTCATTCGTGTTCGTTCCGTCTCTTCTTTTCGGTTGTGTAAGCAAGAATGGCACCATGGTTGCCCACAATATTGTTAGAACATTTGTTTTATGTGAGTTACAGTTTTCAGCAAGAAGTGTATTAGTTTACGGACGCACTACAATCTATTATCGAAACTATTAAAATCGAAACTTTGCTTCTTTCCCATAAAAATAGCTGTTTGAAACGAACTTTTGCGTTCGTTAGTTTATTTGGGGTATCATGTGGAAATTACTTCTCATTCCGACCCTTTTTCCCGCTATCCCTTATATCCGCGTGATACCCTTTTCCCGCTATCTACCAAAAAGACGACACCAAACGGTGTGGCCTCCCCAAACGAGGGTATGACTCATACAATGCATCAGTGTATATTACTCGCCTCGTTGGCCCAAGTGATCTCCAACCATCCGACGAAACGGTAATGCGGCCGGGGCATGGAAAGAAACGGATCTAAATCTGGCGCAAAGCGACAAACGGGATTGGACTGTGATCCACCGGCATCACTGGCTATGTTGCCTGGCTGCCGGGTCCTTAATGCTGCCCTCAGATTGCCATCCTCTGCCGCCGAGTGCTGGCAAAGAATTTGGGTTCGAGTTTGCTCTTTTTCACTCGAGATTTTTGTTTCAAATCCCAACTTTCGCACCGTACTTGTTGCATTGCCGAGCGATGACGTGTCGTCGGGTATCGTCTTGCACGTGAAGTGCACCGAGATTTCACAGTTTTCGCCGGACGAAGAAGAACTCGCAAGGCACGCGAGACACGTTGCTTACAAAATAGTGCCAAACGTGGCCAAGATGGCCCAGAGCAAAATGGGGCTACTTCTTGGCTCTCCGATCGTGATCGAGGGTGAAACAATTGTTTGCGAAACATGAGCCATCGGGAAAAAGAAACAAACGGGGGATTGCGCACCGCCCGCGGCCGCTGCGTCGGGCTGTGTGAGTCGCCGAGGAGGCCTAATTATGCTCCATGTTTTATGTCTCTATTGTTTGTTGTGTGTTTAGTTTTGGCAAGCGGGTTTTTGGGGATTGCCACAACAGCGGCACGTTGTTGGGTGCTTTCACCTTCATCGTCCGTTTCGGCCGAAACCAACATCCGCTACGGGTTTCCATGGACCAAGCTTTTAATTCCCGATTAACTGGCTTGAAAGCGGGGTAAAAATATGATCTACGTTTAATTGTTGCGCCGCTTACGAACGCTACACGTAACAAATGTGCTTTACTTGCGCAAAAGGAGTAACTTTGTTCCACTCTCGGTTTAAAATGTGTGGTTTACTTTTGTTCTCTCTCACAGTGTGTTATATTGTTCTCATTTAACCTTGGAATGAAAATTTCTCGGCGGTTTTCAGTCTGTTTTTTGTTGTAGACCTGCCGCGAAGATGCTGCCCGTAGACGCTTTCCTTCATTCCATCTCAAATCCAAAGCCGTAGCTACCCGGGTGTTAGTCATCGGATGTGCGTGGTTGCGGCAGCTCAAAGGGCGACGGGCGATGACAACGACGAGAAAACCCGCTGACGGCCAACGACGAGAAAACCCGCTGACGGCCAACGACGACGGAACCTTCTGTCGCCCCAGACCGCCGATAAGCCAACAACTCACACATACTATTCGCGTGCGTGGTTGCCGGCGTTTTGTTGGCCTCTTTCTGCAATCTCGGCAACAAGTCGCCCGACACACAATGACTGGGCGAATTCGGGCCAGTCCCAGAGGCCGCGGACCCGGCGTCAATCGCAAAACTGTTGCATCTCCGGCGCAACGAGGTGCGCAACAATTGGCGCAGCACAAGATGAATTTCTTCCGGGCACGCAATTTCGCTTCTCCCTGATGTGGCGGGGACGATATAAAAGAAACAATTGCAAAATGTAAATTTTCCCATCCGGCGAGAGACGACAGGTGAAGCCGGTGAAGCTTCGCTGGGCTTTGGACCAAGAATCCGGCAGAAAGCGGGTGGTTCCGAAAATACCGAACTCTCTGGTGCCACTTGTTTGCCGGTGCCGGGTTTTGAGAGACTGTGGCGTTAAAGTACACCAAAACTCTCAGGTCTTCTTCTGAAGCCAGTTAAACGCGGCCACGGTCTGGGTGCCGTTGGCCAGAGGGTACCTTCAGCCTTTCTGGGCCCTCGTGAGGTGTTTTTGGTGCGTTGCCTAATTAGCTTATAATTGACGATTGTGCGCCCTAAGCCGTTGGTTTACAGAGGGCGCACCGACCTCACGAAGACCACGGCAAGACACGATACATACAAATTACTTCGACACTGTCAAGCAAAACAGCCCGTACCGATGGCGTAACAAGGCGTCTGGAGTTGGTTCTTTCCCGGTGGACGGTTCGTGGCGGCGGAGAGAGGGGGGAAAAAGCGGGTCGACGGAGAAAAGTGGCCTACAACCGACATAGGGTGTCTGGGGTCGGCACTGATTGAAATGTGAGAACTTTGCAATAGGCTCACGTCTTGTGATTTCTCCTTGTTTTTGTCGTCTCAGTCGAAACTTTCTTCTCGTTTGTACTACTAAATCGACCACGATGCGCTACAAGTCTTCTCACAATCTTCGACACTTTAAAAACAAGTCGACGGCTACAATCACGTTACGGTCAATAATTGAGAAAAGGGTAGCCTAAATGATTCAAAAATTAATTGGGGTTGTTAAATTTTATTATCGATTTGATATCTCTTTGATGTATATGTGCAATTTTAATTCTCTTTAAAATCAACCATATGTCAGCGAAACGATCGAAACGAAAGACGAGATGAGAAAAATTTGCTGCTAAACTAATTCTTAAATTTGTTTTTCGTTCCCAGTGACCGGGTTTAAAACAAAAATCAACATCGACACCGAGGAACTCGTCGCTCGACTCGAGGCAGTCGAGTCGTACCAGCGGCGGAGCGCACTGCAAGCATTGGTGGCCGCAGCTCACGCGTCACCTGAAGGAATGACCATCGCTATGGCCGGTCTATCGACGACGGAAATATGTGAAAACACAAGGCTGGCGCGCGAGATGGCGATGGTGGGCAACTACGATTCGGCCGGCATCTACTACGAGGGAGTGCTGCAGATGCTCCGCAAGCTATTGGTCGGTCTGCACGAACCGCTGAAGAAGGGCAAATGGTTGGCGGTAAGCAACGCGCAGGACCCAGAACGTGCATTGCAAGCTTATCTTTCACCATTCTTCCTTCCTTCGATTTTGCATTGTAGATCCAGCAGGAAATTAGCAAAGAGTACAATCAGATGAAGCAAACACAGAAGACAATCACGGAGATAACGATGGACCTGCAGAACGCTCCGCTCCAGGCCCGAATTCAGACTCCGCTGCACGAGACCACCAAGGATCCGGCCGCCTGGTTCCGGGCCGATCCCGATGTTTGGATGCCTCCGCCGATCAGGCGTGTCGATCCGGACGTGTGGGCACCGGCACCGGACATGCCACAGGTTTCCGATCAACGCCGGAGTGTTGCACCCCGCACTCAGTCTCGTTCCGGGACGGCCCTGAATCGAAAGTCAGAAGTGAATCGAAGAAATGCCGCCACCAAATCGGCCACCGCATCGTCGTCGACTGTTGGTCGGGCCAAAGCGGGCCAGTCCCGTGCTACTGGCCCCACGAATGGCAGCGCATCCCGCACCAGCACCCTCAGTCGGGCCCACCGATCGCAGGGTGCAGCATCGTCGTCCTCGGCCGGTCCGCGAGGAGCGGCACCCGTCGGCGAAACGAATGGCACGGCTAGTGAAAAGAGCGACAAGGAGAAGGCGGATGACGACGATGCGAACGGTGGTGGCAGTACGCCGGAGGAAGCGGAACGAAAGTTCGAACCGGCCAGCCACGGCGACGTCGATTTGGTCGATATGCTCGAGCGCGACATCCTACAGAAGAATCCCAACATCCACTGGGACGACATTGCCGACCTGCACGAGGCGAAGCGATTGCTGGAGGAGGCGGTCGTGCTGCCGATGTGGATGCCCGATTACTTCAAGGGCATCAGGCGGCCGTGGAAGGGCGTGCTGATGGTGGGACCACCGGGAACGGGCAAAACAATGCTCGCCAAAGCGGTAGCAACCGAGTGCGGGACGACGTTCTTCAACGTGTCCTCATCGACGCTCACGTCCAAGTATCGCGGGGAATCGGAGAAACTCGTTCGCCTACTGTTTGAGATGGCCCGCTTTTACGCACCGAGCACTATCTTTATCGACGAAATCGACTCGCTGTGTTCGCGGCGTGGTTCCGAGTCGGAACACGAAGCGTCGCGGCGCGTCAAATCGGAACTGCTGGTGCAGATGGATGGTGTGAGCAATGATGAGGCAACCAAAATTGTGATGGTACTGGCGGCCACCAACTTCCCATGGGACATCGACGAGGCGCTACGGCGGCGGCTCGAGAAGCGTATCTACATCCCGCTACCAAACAGTGAGGGGCGCGAAGCACTGCTCAAGATCAACCTGCGAGAGGTGAAGGTGGATGAGTTGGTCGATATGCGAGACATAGCCGACCGACTGGATGGTTACTCGGGCGCCGACATTACCAACGTGTGCCGGGACGCGTCGATGATGTCGATGCGACGTAAAATTGCCGGCCTGCGACCGGAACAGATCCGGCAGCTCGCAAAGGAAGAGCTCGATCTCCCAGTTTCCAAGCAGGACTTCAAAGAGGCCATCGCAAAGTGCAACAAGAGCGTATCCAAAGACGATCTGGCAAAGTACCAGCAGTGGATGAAGGAGTTCGGTTCGTCCTGAAATCGCCCCTTGTTGTTGCATGCCTGGCGAGAGGACAACACGAGGCGGAATTCGAACGAAGAGCTGTATAGGGGGGGACCATGCGACACGTTTGTGATCATTGACAGTGAGGTTTTTAGGGTAGACGGAACTGAGCAAAGGGCGTTCAGAAAAGTGGCCTGAAATAGGAGCGATTGTGAGATGAATGAAACATTTTAATGTGTATGTGTGTGTTTGTGTGATAATGTCGAAAGTGTGGTCGACGGATACAGAGGGAAAAAGGAGACTGCATTGACTTTTGCTAAATTATTACGTCCTAAGCCGGTGCCACTTTCGCTTCTCAGCAAGCCATTCAAAGTTCCTCAGGACGATCAGCAAACACACACACCCGTAACCGATAGGTCTTCGCCTTGGACTTTGGGAGTGTTGACACTCGCTCGGTTCCTTTTTGCTGCTAGTTCTCCCACGTATGTCCCCACGAAGCTGAGGAAGAGCGCACGAACCGGGAAGGGCAAGCTTTTCCTCAACAGTCGCAGCGATGATTCAGAGAAGAGCTTATAAAAACCGATTAAATTATGCCTTTTATGCGAACCGCGAAGCGTTTGTCCACTTTTCGAAGGTTTGTTTTCAACTACGTTCATTTTGCTTTTTACTTTTACTAATACTGATAATGATGATAATGTTAATTACAATAATAAACGAAATAATCCCTTAATTAACATTTTATATAAAATTCAAACAAGTGTGTCGAATAAGTACTGTTACGAACGTTGATGACGATTTACTGTTGATGCGATTTACTTTTATTTTACATACACAGCAAGTGTTTCGAGTAACGGTCTTTTATTTTAATAATATATAAAATACAGCCATATCTATCCTTGTTACAAAAAAAATTAACATGGAACCAAGAGACAATATTAAATTTGTTGTAGATTTGATAAAACATGTAGTGAGAACTCTAATTTGTTACAATTTTGTCGTGCTGATTGTATGAGTAGAGCAAGAGAGTTTGTTTCGCATAAAGGAAACAAACAAACAATTAAGGTTTTATTTTACTATTAAAAGATTATTTATTTTCTGCTAGCTCTTCTCTTTTCAATATGCAATTTTCTTTTATCGGTAGGTCTAGACAATCTAGGTCAGAAAAAGAAAATGGCGGTGTTTAAAGATATGTAGCTATTTCTATTTTTGTTTTTGAGTGAAATAGGAATGGGTTAATCAAATTTTAAATTAATCTTAGGGAGTTCCAACATGCCCAATTCCATTCAAATCGATCTCCTGGGCAACAAAACCGCTAGGCACACACAGGTGGCTACGGTGTTACGAAATTCGAAAATTGCCTTCTGATGACTGCTACTCCCGAAGAAATGTTTGTCCCGATACCATACGGCGCGGTAACCGGTAACGCGGCTGCCGGTAACCGCTTTTATGACGGGCAAAATTACCGGTGTTTGTGGCCATCTTGCACGCGAAGCCGAATGATTGATTGTTGGTTTCATAAAGTAATTTTTCATCCTCGTATTAGCTGACGATGATTGTTTCTAGATTCTGGCATCGGTGCTATTTTCGAAACTGCCGCCATCTTTCCGGCAGTGTCATTTCGCTTCGGACGTACACAGCCCTATAGCACGAACACTGGCGCAGCCACTGTCGGCGTACGAGGCCACTGCTCACTTGCTGCGTGAGAAGAAAGCAGTGATTCTCAGACCCATCAAAACACAGAGCGTGTGTTTTATTCATTTGCGTCCTCGGTGAAAGGTGCGTCACTTAAAATGAAGCCCCTTTCAATCCCGTAACGTAACGAAAGGTACCGCCTTAAGTTGCGACTTCAACGCCATTGACTAAGAACTACTTCTGCCGCATCCTTCCGGCAGTCAAGGAGTCAAGTTCGCTCGCTTTGCTCTCATCTTGCTTGTTGAACCAATACACGCACACGCCACGCTCAAGTAGGCTGCTTGGAATGTTCTCTGCACTCAGTGGCCCGTGGCTAGCAGCGTGAGGAACAATCAACCGTGAGCCACGGCAAAAGAAGGCACCGCTTTCGGAATACGGTGCAATCTGTCGTCTTCGCTGGCAAAAAGGACTGATAAAGACAACACCCAGAAACTGTTGGTCCTGGGAGAAGGGCCAACAGCCAGCGCCAACGGGTTTAAACAAAGCATTGTACCGTGGTCTAGTGTTTTCCCCTCTTTTATTCTGTTCTGTCCGATTGCGCGTCCAGCGTAATCCTTCCCAAATCGCGTACTTCGTGTGTGTGTTTAAGATTCGGTGCCAAGCCGAGGTTGTGTTTCGATTCATCGATCGGATAACGCGACCAAAGGTGCTTGAGCGGAACCGCGTCATAATCCTGAAGGTAAGTTCTGACCCGATCACAGCAATCTGGTGATGCGTCTTCGCCATCGCAGACACCATGATGTTGTGTGGGGTGCATCGTTAGGAGTGTTGGGAAATTGGTGACCCGGAGCCACCAACGCCGACTTCACCATTCGTCTCGTAGGAGCAACGGAAAATAATCGGTTCACAGGCGGAGAAAAAAGAAAACCAATCAGCAAACAATCAAGGCGACCACGGCGTTTTTTGAAAGTCTCGAGCCATTTTACGGCGAACCGAGCCGAAACGACCAGCGAAAGCGAGCGACACCGTCCGCTTTACGCACACATGCGAGTGGACCGAAACGAATGGCCTGTCACACCGCCAACGAGTACGGGGGCGCTCTGGCAGCGCCAAGCGCGAGAGTGGACCAATCGGCTCGGAGCGTAAACAGACAACGCTCCGCAGAGCGGGCCAGTGAGTTGTGTTTCGGTGCATATGTGTAAGTGAACGCCCGCGCTCTCGGTGCACCCGTGGTAACGCAAGGGATTGGAGTTCGTCGCTGTGGCGAAGCTTAGTGCGCGGCCAACATCGTCTACTGGCGTCGTCATCGCCGATGTGTGCGTGCATGCGCGCGCCCGGTACGCTCTGTGC
The DNA here is from genome assembly GCF_943735745.2 of Anopheles bellator. NCBI lineage: Eukaryota > Metazoa > Arthropoda > Insecta > Diptera > Culicidae > Anopheles > Anopheles bellator. Next base: position 39,603,932 of record NC_071286.1, read on the forward strand.
GCCTGTGTGTGCAACGCGGTGTATGCGGACATTGGAGAAGTGTTTCAAGTCCCAAAATTGTTCGAAACCGAACAACGAACCTAAAGCCCAGACCGCGAACCATGGAACTTTTTCGGTCTGTTGTGTGGGTTTGGTCCGCTTCCCTTGTGTTCGATTTTTGTTTGTTTCGGCTCTACAAACCAAGTGAGGGATCGCCTTGTTCGACACCATTCACTCCGATTGTTTGACCGGCCCATCCGATTGTTTTCATTAGTCTACGCTATGTGCGTAAGCAGTGCCTAATTAGTGGTGCTTCGTGGGGCAGCACCACCTTCTTTGGCCGTCCTACCTATCAATGTATATATTGAGATAAAGCACATTAAGTCAAGAAACTATGCAGAATTTCTTCACATTTTTTTAACGTTTTATCCATCTTGGTACGATGTGTTTCATTTCAATAAGTACCAGCCCTAACCGCGCGTTCGAATGGTCACAAAATGTCCGAAATCGGTTGTACCGTGGTCGTCGTTGTCGTCTGCGACTGTCGTAGCACCACCACCACAGTTCTACGGAAGCAGCTCTCGGAGTTGCCAGTGTGTAGTGTAGTGGCCAACCAGTGGCCAGCTAGCCAGCAGCCAGACTGTCGGGGCCAAGCCAACCAACACAGGCAGGCCACCTAGAGTCCGTCGGTGGATCAATTTTCGCTTTTCACAAACTGCTCTGCTGCCAGCACAACACTCTAATGTGAACGTATGCCGTTTTCCAATTTTCTCTTGCAGCACACTCCTGTTCGAAAGGTATGAAAAACATGGACATCTCACGCTTTGGCGCTTTCGGCGTTGGCCCTCGTCGATTATGATGGAAAGAAACGCAGTTTATCGAAATAGAAACGGTGGCCAAAGTCCTTGTGATAGCTCTCGCCATTGAAGGAACCGCTGGATGTGTAAAGTGCATATTGTAAACCCGTAGACGAAGGAAGCTGTGAACATCCCGTGGATAACTAATTGGGTGTTCTGCATCCTCAGCGTCGAGGCGAATCGAGTCTTAGTTAATGTTCATATCGGTTAACTGGCTGCTCGATCGTCCTCTGTTTAGCGTGCTTTCGGTGAAAGTGTGTGTTAAATATGTCTTTTCATTGGATGAATTGTTTTTTTTGTTAATTTGTGAAAATATTCTGCCATTGTAATTCTGCCATTGTGTAGAAAACCGCCGATGTGTGCGTGGATTTTGCTTTCTGGTGTGTAGTGCGCGTCCGCATCGCTTTCACAGTGTGCGTGCATCTGTCGGTAGTGTGTCCGTCTGTCTATGTGTGCGCGCGTGTGGGTACAAGTGCGTTTGGTACAACAAAAAAGCCCAAACTAGTTTCAATCACAATCTTAGACCCTCGGGAAGCCAAAGAGAAAGATCAGGAAAGACCTTCACCAGCCTCCCCGGCTACCGGGGCGGCCGATCCCCCCTCAACAAGGGACCACCGGAGGGCCTGTGACCATTGTCCGGAAAAGTGCTAACGTTGGCAGACCCCAGTGATCTGCGAAACACTGTTGGCCAAAATGAAAAACCGCAGTGGTCAAAGTGAAAGAAAGTATTTGTCCATTTGAAAGAGGCGAAAAACGGCTATGTTCATCGACGAAAGTAGCACGCGTCCCGCGGACCTATTACGAGCTTGTCGGGCGTTATGGCGGGCGATGGTTATTGGAAAGTTTCAAAATTCTAGATGAAAATTAGCAGACAAGCGAAATGGAGGAAGCATTTGCATTTAAAAAGGTCAGTTAAAACAATGTGTAGCGTCTTTTGAAAATGTTTCGTTTCAGGGCGATTTCAATCAAAACTACCACGAGAGAACTGGAACGGTTGCTATTGGCAACGCGGTAAAAGGCTTAAGAACCCGGCTTGTAGTACACAGTGCAACGAAAAAGGTGCACATGTGTGTTGAGTTAGTTGGGTGCAATAAGTTTGTATTTTAATTTCTATGATTCGAATGCTACCTTGCCACTGGTAGCTAGTTTTTACTTAACACACGAATATGTGAAAAGTTGTTACGGCATTTTTTTAGTTTTGTTATTAGCAACCTGCATTTTCTGGGGTGCAACTGTGCTAATCATGCATATGATCAAGTTCTCTTTGCCCAGTTTAAAACCTGACAAAATTTGCTGACATGGGAACAATGCGAACAGTAAAATGTTGCCGAACTGTAGGCAATGGTGCTGAACGTAAAGTTTATCCATGTTTATGGTAAAAAATAAAGAAACTACATGACCAAATTTTCTCAAATGGTTATAATTATAAAACAAGTTATCCATGTTTATGTAATCATGGACTCAAAATTGGATAGATACTACAGACAAATAATTAAATCGTCAGATGCCTTTTGATAAGATCGATTTCCATTAAATCATTTCGGATCGAACACGGCGTCGTGAATCTTTCTGCATTAATTTTGTTGTATTATTGGCAAATACTCCATTAAAAGAATATGCATTTTAACTTTCAATAATTTGATGACCATGAGCAGTCGATGTTCGTACTTTTGAAATACACATCCCCTGTCTAAACTGAGCAACATAAACCAGATTGGCACTACTATTGGACTAAACATTCATTCAAAAAGCCGCAGCCCGTAATCATTAGTGTTGCCCACCCGATCACCATATTGGCGTTTTGGCAGCAGAGCAACATTACTTACCGTCGCATGCATTCGTGTGTGTGCATTCTCAGTGTGTGCGTGCGTGTCTGGTTCGTCGAACGTTTCGTTTGTTTGTTGACCGATTGCGGAAAAGTTGTCCGACATTGAAAACGCCGGTCGACGGTGTGTGCAAAGCGCGGGAGAATTTCTGAGCCGGCCAGAAGAACGGTAACGGTAACTATTCGCCGCTGTCTGCCTCCCCACGGCGGTCGCCATGTCGACGGTACGCCGCCTGCCACCGGGATTGTTGCGTGTTCTTATCATCGTATGCGAAACGGAACCAAAGTACCATGCGTCGCCGCGTTTGGCGATAAGCGCGCCTATTCCTGCCGCTGTTACTGCTGGTCCATCCGGTCCGGTGTATTTCTGCATTCATTATTCATGCACCCACCACCATCGTCCAAGCCAAGCCATCATGATTGCGGGCGACTTTCGCCGTAAAGGTGTGCGGCTCACGGTCTTGCTGTGCCTGGGCCTGCACCAGGAGGCATATGATAACGACCGGATGGTGATGTGACGAGCCGGGCGCGATAAGCCATACGGAAACATTGCGATTCGAGTGTGTGTCGGTTAGTAGCAGCTGTGCGATGCTGCTACTCACTGCTGCTGCTGTTGATGCGCCTTCGACAACACGCGACAGTCGGCCACGGGCGCTAAACGTCATCATCGATACTGCACACAGTAGAGTACAACCCGTCACGAGCGTCGAAAAGAAAGTGAAAAGGTTCACCGACGACGCGGATCGTTCGTGGTGTGGGTGCATTATGTGTAGCATGTTGACGCGAGCGAGAACTAAATATATTTTGCAAACTTCCATTTTCAGCCGGCATCTAGACGATTTTCGCTTCCTATCTCTCTCTCTCTCTCATTCTGGTTGTAGCATATGTGTGCTTCTTTTTCGTGACACAAGCGACAAGAGGCCTTAAGCAAATTGTTGACTTATTAACTTTGACACTGTATTAAAGTTGTACAAAGTATACCTTACGCATAAGAGTTCTAATTTGATTTGAGATTGAAAATGAATTTAAATTAACATTTGTTTAACTCAAATGCCAGCTCTAGGCTAGACTACTTTTACCAATGGTTTTTCGGAACCATAAACGATTGTCATCGATAGAAGGATCAAAGTGTTGGACCTTTAATAGTACACGACATTGATAAATTGTTGCTCCCACGGACTTAGTAAACCACAATTCTTTACAGTTGATTGAAAAAGAGGAACTCACTACACTTTATCATAAAAAGCATACGAACCAGAACCGCGACACCCGGAACCAGTGGAGCAGGTCGTTCGGGAGGCACTGGACTAGCGTCGTCCCGACAGGCTCTGTGATCGATTTATGCGTAACCAAATGAACTGCCTCCGAGTGACCTACATAGGCTCGAAGCGCTGCGACACACGTGCACAACGATTCGGGGTGCATTTTTCAAAAGCCTAGCCCGGTCGGAAGCGAGCGAGAGTTGCATGTTTTCGCCACGGAATGAATTGATTTAATCGTCCCCCCACGAAAGCTTCTGCCGGATGATGTGGAACGGCACGGAAAAGACGCCGGAACACATACACACATACAACCATACAGCGCACATCTCGTTGTTGTTGTCGTCCTTCTCGTGTCGTGAGATTTTTAAACACCGCGCAGAGCGGCGTAAGGACAGCTGGTGGGGTGAAGGGCGTTAAAACACAAAACCAAAACAAACCGAGTCGCCGGGTAGAGGGACCAACACAACCACCACCACCACCACCACCATGATTCCCCAAACTTGCCCAAAGATGGGCAACTAACAGACGTCGCCGACGAAGGCGGGCGGCGGTGGCGGCGACGAAAGACGATTACGGTTTCAAATTATCGGTTGGCTCTCGCCGCCGACGATCCCGGCCTCCCCACCCCACTGGTCTCCTTCCAGCATTGCGTGGCCCTTTTTCGCCGGCACGCCGAATGCTCATCCCTTTCGCCGACATCCACTGTACTCTGCCCCCCCCACGCCATCCACTGGGGTACTGGGGTACGCAGAAGGGACACACTGAGACTTTGGCCGTTTTTCATTGAGGTAGGTCGGGATATAGGGATAGGAACACCGTCGCGCGGATCGCGCATGGTTCGGTGGTTTTGGTTATCAATCCTCACGCCGCTCCCGTTTGGCGCCAAAAAGGTGGTAGATGCTTCTTCAATCTTCGCGCACATCTCGGCTGACGGCTGCGCTCCAATCGGATCACTGGACACACGAATTTGCTGGCTACGAATCAAACGATGGCCACGTAGCGGCATGTTTCGATTTTCCCTCGTCACTGTGCGCTTAGGTGAAGACGCCATGAGTGGTGCCGTTGTGTTCGCCGTAATTGCTTTCGGTCCTCCGCGCGCTGTTCTCGCGATGACGTGGCCATCACAACCACCGGTCACAATCGATCGATTAGATGTGCCGTCTCTTTTTGTTGCGTTCCTTCGCAAGAATTGAAGTTGGTGGGCCCAGTTGGGCGGTGAACGCAGAAATTCACGAAAATGGCTGAAGGTTGCCAGGGCGCAGATCTCCGTAGTGGTTGCGCTCCTCGTTAGCCAAATTGCGAACAGACACCGGCTGTCTTCGCATTCTTCTGGTTTTCGTGTCTGGTGGCCGTACCCCGAAGCCCGTTTTGCAACAATGTATGGTTTATTGATTAGTTTGGATCTTCACTCTTTCTGGCGGTACACCCGATTTCAGCAAGATCGTCAAATCTGGAACGGTAACCCACGTCTAGTAGCGGCACTGGTAGGTGATGGTGTTTCTCGCAACCATTAATCCTCATTCATTACTCTCTTCCGTTGTAGTCCTCGGCCGGAGCATCATCAATCCGACTCGACACTACCCGGGACCCGGGCGACAATCAATCTCGAATGTGCGTTGGTGTCGAAGCTCCTCTCTCTGTGGCCCTTGCGGGGCGGTGTCCACCGTTCTGTTTAAATCTTTTTAGGGACGCGAGCCCGCGCGACCAAAGAATGTTGATGCGGTGTGAAGAATGTTTGCTTTTCCGAGTTGTGCGCGGACGAGAAGGAAGCCCGCGCTCCGTTTATTCACGGGACCTCGATTGTTTGCCGCTCAAACGCAAGGACGCACGCGTTAAGCTCTCTGCAGCAGCAGCACACACGCTGCTGCTGCTGGAACGCGAAAGTGTTGTTGTGGATGGCGAAGGATGACGTTGTTCTTCTTCGTTGTTCAGGCGAAATCCCAAAGAGAACGAGCGCGCGATTGCCTTTGCTATCTTTGGTATGATCTTCACTTCTTGGCCTTGCGCGCACCCGGCCCGTGATCGTACGCGCAAGATTCACCAAGCGAGCGAAGCCGAGCTTCAGAGACCCCCTTTGCCGGCCACAGTCCCGCTGCAGCCATTCGCTCTGGACAATCGTGTTTCATTTCGATTTTATCTCGCCAATCGGCCAACTCGGAAGAGCGACGGCGACGGGGAGGTGTGCAAAAGGTCATGATGGGAGCGGAGGGCCAGGCACCACTTATAAAAGGCGAATTGGCGTGGCAATGCTGGCCAAAGTAGGGGAGAGACGGCGGTAGTAGGAGCTGTGTAAAAAGCCGGGGAGCAGCATAAATTCATTCCGACGACTGGGTTGGCGGGGGGCGGTATCGGGTGGCAGCCGGCCGCGGCCGGCAATATTTCAAATTGCGCTCTGCGCCGGCTACGGCGTGGCTGTGGTGTTGTTGCACCACCTTGATTAAGTGCACGGCACACTCTGCGCGCTCCATTCGCGATTCTTGGCTTCTTTTCCTTGTTCCAGTTCCTCGCTTTGCCGCCCGGGCGCAACATATATTCGCTGTTTTCTTTTATTAATCTGGCGCGAAGGATAAGCTTTCGGACAGCGTTGCGCGTTGCGTTCTTCGGGAATTGTGAAGCAATTCGAAACGCCGACTGGCGACGACGCGGCAAACAGGAGATTGTTTAGGACTGCTCTCTCTTCAGCCTTCGCGAAATTGAGCTCCGGCTGGTGAGCGATGGGGGAGTCGATGGGAGCGTGTCGCTCCGGAACGGTGAACGGTTAATGTTTGGACTTTCCGGTCCGGCAAAGCACGTGCGGCGTTTTTCATCAACCATCTTAAACGTTATGAATCGTGTGATTACATGGGACGCAGTTTGGAAGGTTTAGCTAATTTTGCTTGTAATTGTCGTGGTCCGCTATGGCCATCGGCGGCGGTGCTCATGTGGCTCCTCATTCGCGTATAATATTTCCGATTTTGATTTCTCAGACCCCTAATTCACCTGTTCGGTTGATCACCCGTGCACCGATAGCGGTCAATAATTAACGCTGAAGAAGAGACGGAAGTTAACTCGTTGTTAGTGTTAACGGTGAAAAGCAGAAACCAAACCATTAACCTTCCATAAATCAAGCTCGTTTAGCACGTGGGTCCATTGTGACTGGTCCTCTCGCAACGCAAGTTCCGGAGCGCAGTAAAAGCGGTCACGGTGAGCAATAAACGTTGAAATCCTTTGCTCTCACACAAATCCCTCAATGAGCCAAAGAAATATGTTGTCGTCTATTAATGTTGAAACTCCCGCCTCGAGGCGAACGAGAGAAAACAAACAAACCAAACAACGGGGACGTAAAACGCCGAACTGGCCGCGGTGGCCTGTTCCCCGTACGTGTGCTGCTGCCGGTCTTGTGCGTGCGCCGGCGGCGGTGTTAAATTATCGAAAAATATTAATGATCGAACGGTGGCCGCCGATTTATGAGTTTAAACTTTGGGTACGGTGGGTCGCACACCGGAATTCGCACCTCGCCAGCCAGAGACCGTGTCCCGTTAGTGAGCCTTTTGTCGACCGCAACAACCGTGGCGCGGCGTCGTAAACATAAAACTCTCGGGTCGAGCATTTCAATCGCGCGCACCCCCCCTAATGCTGGTGTCCCCGTCTGCGCGAACCCGTGTCCGTGTCTCCGTTCATTGATGTTTCGCTGTTGTTAATTTTTTTTATTATTATGTTTTGTTTGTCTGCTCAAAACGACACGCACACTTTGCAGTAGGGTTTATTGTGCGACTCTTAAAAAGCGAACGACACAGCCAAACAGTCAAACGCCTAGAGGCGCGTCGTTCTGGTCGGTCCGTCGTCAAGAAGATAATCACGACGATGATGCTGGCCGGGCGTCGGACACACCACTGCTGAGAGAATAGCATTCGTAGTTCCGCGAGCCCCGATAGCAACGAGGAGGACGTGAGAACTCGTCCCCCCGCGTCCGGCATGACAGTACATCATTAACGCCAGCTCCCGCGACGGCGTGGCAAAATTTATGATGGAAACGTGGCGTGCGCATCGAGCCACACGAAACTTCGCCGCACTTGGGATGGACGTGCCCTTTCGTGCCTTTGCACCGGCGAAGCACTTGCAAATCTCGAGGTATTGTTGGTCGTAAAAATGCTGGTCGTGCTGGTTGCTGCTGTCCTCCCGGTGCGTTCCTTGATCGGCTCTTCGGTGAGAAGTTTGCGGATCATGACAAACGATCGATTTACTTTTGGGGCGCATACGGATATGCTGCCAATCATCTTCCGACCGTAGGATGCGCCAACCGGCGTATGGTGCTGGCTACCGACAGAACTGTAGGGGACTTTGTTGAAACAACAATTATTATTTATTTAGTATTAATTATTTTTTATTTTATGTGCACTTTGTTAAAGGTAGTTTCATAATGCCTTTTTTATACAACTCTAGTAATCCCTTTTCCGCAATCTTCTCTACATACCAATTTCTTGTCTCGCAGGAGGAAGGCTTCTGCTAGGCAATTTTGGTCAATCGATAGCTATTAACGTTCCTGTTGATGAAAGTCGTGATCAGAATTTAGTGTTTAGCCACACGGAAGCAACTCATAATAAATGATTCCTTTCAAGTCCCATCAAATGCACAGTACAACCTTCCGGGACCGTTAGTCCTGGTTGACTCATGACTCATGACTGAATGGGACAAACAAAAACTGCAAAAGAATATATTTTAGTGAGAGATGCCATCTTTTTAATACGAGAATAAACTTGATATTGTTCGATCGATACTTTACATCACGATCATTACAACCATCTGGTGAGAAAATAATGGATTTCTTGTTCCCCCAAATTTAATATGAAATGTCTCTTAATGGATTTGGTTATGATTTTTTTGAAGACACGGTTCTCCACGGCTCGCGTTACTTCTGTTCTCGAGTTCCTGGGTCTCTCCAGCGTGGACCAACTTCGCGAAACCTTTCGGCCACTTGAGATGTCGTTGAATTATTTGAATGGTAAACCTTTTTTTTTTCTTACATCACCGTGCGCAAAAGAGGAACCACAACACAGTGTTCGGCCAAGCGCGCCGGAACGTTCCACGATCATCAGCGGCAAAGGTGGAGCCAAACGCCCGATCACACCTCGATCGCCAGGGCTGCTGCTGGTGCTGCTGAGTGGTTGGTTGGGTTGCGCCAAAGCCTCGGCCATAGATCGTCGTCCGGCCATCCGGCCCCGTAGCAGAGTGAGTCGCTAAATGGCTTTTGGTGGTCGGTCGGTCGGTTGGTCTGCTGCGTGGTGAAAGGGCGCGCTGTATGTTGGGCGCTCACAAGAGGCTCAGGGGTCTGGCCAGCCAACGGACAGAACCATTTTTTGGCTGTATTATTATTTCCACCTTGGCCGTTGCCTCTCAAAGTTAAGCGCGCTGCCCTCCGCGGCCGTGTCCGCCGTAGCGCGAAGTCGGTGGAGTTGCGTTAACGCAAGAAGTTCTTGTGGACCTCGGGAAGCGGGCTTTTTTGCCGTTCACTGCGAGGTTTTTATATTATTACGTTCTTTTTCACTTCCCTCCTCTCTGCAGCCGCTTAACGAACCGATAGGTGCGACGAGTGACGCACAAGACCCTCTTCTGTCTCGCTTCTGCACCATCAGCTCCCCGCCACATCGGCCCCATGATTCATCCGTCCGTCCGCTCTGTGCCGGGTTCTTCATCTTCATTATCCATTCGCTTGTTGTGCTGCCCCGGCCGGCGGAGGTTCATTTGGCCTTAACATTGCTGCGTCTTGAAGGGGTTTCGGGCTTGATGAGGCGGACGGTGGGGAGTTATCTGTCTTATATTTTTGCCTTTTTTGCGCCCCTTCCCTACCGGTGGCCGCCCCGCACAGAGAATCGCGGTCCAAGCGAGAGAACGAGAAAAAACGCCCCAAGATGGATGAAAAATATTATATCCAAGAAATGGCCATCGTGCCAGCGGCCGCCGCCGGGGAGAATTGACTGTTTTGCTGCTGCTGCTGCTGCTGCTCTCCTTGGTTCGGCCGAGGGGTGAGTTCGGTCCAGAGTCGCCCGGTCCCCGGCGGTCGGTGCTACGGCTGTGCTACGTCTTGTGGTCCGGTTCTCTGCGGTGCTCCGCGCGCGATCCCGTGAAGAGTATCCAAACCTCGAACCGGAGCTCCGCTGATGCTGTCGGGTGTAGAGTTCGTCGTTGCTGCTCTTTTCCATTTATTTTCCACCGCTTTTTCTGCGGTCAATCTGTGTGTTTCTTTCTCTCTTTTGCCCCAGTGTGTCCATCGTACGTTTTGTTGCGCCGCTTGTTGTGCTGGGTATGCTTTTGGCGTTTGGCCCATCTCGTGGAAGTGGATTTTTTTTGTCTTTTTGCACGGTTTTGCGCTGGACTGGGCCTGGGCGGCTCCTTGACAGTCCCAATGGTCCATGATTTTTCTGTCGGCGAAACCGACCAGAAAAGGTTTCTTATCTGCCAAGCCCAAGCCACACACCAGACACACCGGGGTTGCGGTGTGCCTTGCCCGCGTTTTTTGTGGTTCGACGACAGCGGAAGAGGTTATAAAGGTCCAATCTTCCCTTGGTTTATCTGTCCTTTCTTGATCGCAATATCTTCGGTAGTATTTAAATAGCACTTCGACTAGTATCTTCAAGTTGACTGATCTCAATTGAATATTTGATACAGTTAAACAAATATTTAATTCAGTTATTAAACTTTATTCCTTTATTTTAGTTATTGAGCGATTTGATACAACTCCCACCGAAGAAAGACATCAACATTTTTGGGAAAATATGAATAATGTGGAACCATGTCCCCATGTCCAGCCACCAACTGGCATCGTCTATACACGACGACGATGGGAACGGTCCCAAGACTTCAGCCTGCTTTCTTTTACCGTCTTCTGAGGTCCACGACCACAAAAGTCGCGCCAACGGGCTGCAACGTTGAAAAGCGCTTCGTTTCGTTTTCGGTTCTTGCTCCGCTTCTCTCGGTCAGGTTCCCCTTGCTTAACAGCGGCGGGGCCGGCACCGTCCGACGGATGACACTTGAAACGGATGGAGAAGCATCCGTTTCGAGAAGAGTTCTCTTCATCCACTTATCTTGCGGCCACTAATCGGCTCGTTTCTTTGAGGAATCCATCCATCCGGTCGATCCGGTCGCCAAGGCAGCGCGCAGAGTAGTGGTGGGGCTTCGAGTGACCCGAGCGAAACAGTGAGCGACGAACCTCCGGCGGTGGCGACAGAGGTTGTTGGGTTTCTCGATTCCTTCTCCGATCACGCAGATTTCATTGTGGATCACCGTCGGGGATGGTTGACTTTTTCCCGTCCCTTTAGCATGTTCTCTTTCTGCTCGGCTCAAACACGCCATCGAACAAAAAGAAGAACGGGGGACTCGTGCTTGGAACACCCTATTCGCTTGGTTGGGATCCAACGTAGCAGAGTCCAGTTCACGGATGCTGCAATGAATGAGATAGACCCAGGGTTTGACTTGCCCTGCTGCAGCAGCCTTGCAGGGAGCATGAAGGAAAATGGTTCGTGCACCGGAAACGCCAAAAGTTCGTGAAGATGTCAGGGTTTTTAATTCATTTGGCTTCGTATCTCAGGCAATTCCAAATGACTCTCTCACTCGCAGACGCTCGTAGTTAGAGTTGCCATACCCCCGGGACGGACCGTGGCCGCCGTTCAACTGACGGTGAAGCGTGTGCTGGCCAGCTATAGGACCACCCACAGGATGTGACGATAAAGTTGAGCATGAAAATTTAATGCTTTTCATGAATGCTCTCCACCAAGTGGAGACCTGTGGCTTCCAAAGTTATCACGAATTCTTCCCGAACGGCAGCCCAGCTGGCCAATCAGTGGCCCATAAAACAAACAGTTTCAACCGTGTTCACGTGGCGCGCACATCCTTCGCCCCGGCTTTTGATGCCTTTCCTTCTTCCGCTGCCCTCAATTAGCATCATCGTACGCAACGGATGTTGCTGCGGTGTGGCGCGGTGGTGCATGCGAGGCAGCACGAATCAATTTTCAAATCGAGCCGTAATCGCGCTTCTCCTTCGTTGCCGGCTGCCTGGCGTCGCTGCTGATCTTTCTCTCGCTCTCTCTCGCCCTCTCCTTTGATAAGTGTTCGGCGCGTGGGGAAAATCAGCGACCCCGAAAGAGGTTCCACCAACGGTAGGTGCGCGGAGCCCATTAATTTGCAATTTAGGAACTCATTTCGATGGTGATTTCTGTGTTCAATTTTTCGCTTTTCTTCGTCGCCCACGTTGGCTCTGCTGGCGCGCTGTGATGCTGCGCGTTGCATCTGGCTGCATTGATTGCATTTATCGACGAAAGAATTCATCGTCACCGTTTGATGAAATTGCATTAGAGAAGCTGCGTCTTGTGTCCGCGGTTTCCGAAGAAGTGTTCTTTGGAAAAATTTTAAAGGTTTTTTAAATTTAATATTAACTGTTGGGATGTAGTTTGAAAACATCACACTCTGCATTACTATGAAGATAGAAAGTATTTAGGTTAAAATTATCACAATGGAATTGATATCCTAGCAGCCACAAGATATGCTAATATTTTTTCTGCCACTATTTTCTTTCCAGGTTTCCCGACGTACAAAAATCCCGGACAAATCCAGCGGTCACAATAAGGCTCCACACACCACCGCGCGACACGCATACACTAATGGCGCGTTCCGCACCCGACCGGAAGGATAATCCGCGCACGGCGGATGAAATCGACAAAACCGCGGCTTGATTGTGGCTGTGTGCGGCCCCTGTGTGTGTTTCCTTAATAACACATAAAGAATCTCGTCAGACGCGCCCCCGTGGGCCGGCTCCGTCGGCGAAGAAGGCGCTAATTGATTCGAGTGACGACGCATTCCATGTGCTCAAGAAACCGAAAAGAAGGCTTTGAACAGACAGTCGAAAGCGACAGAGCAAGAGAGAGAGAGAGAGAGAAGATCCCACGGCGGTTAGGAAACGGGGCTTCTTCGTTGGACCGTCCTCCGCTGCGACAGCGGTTCGATTGTTTGGTTGTTGTTAGGAGGGTTGAGTTGTGTTTGTTTTTCTTTTTAATTTAATTTGCATTAATTGCAGTTTCGATGTAGCAAAGCGCTGAGTGTGTGTCTGTGTGCGTGAGAGCAAGAGTGGTGAGTGGCGCAATATGCCTAAAACGGTGTTTGTTTGTGATTTCGCGTGCGTTTGTTTTGGGGATATGAAAGGATAGCGCGCGCGCTTTCGTCGGCGTCTGCCGTACGCGCGAAACGCGTGTGCACGTGTTGCGGCGGAGCGCGTGTATAGGTGTGCGGTTTGATTGCACGAAGTGCGGTTTTCGATGCCTTCACCTCGAGCATTGCGTTTGTATTTTGCAGGAAAAAAATCGCCGTCACCATCATCATCATTATTGTTGTTCAGTCCAGTCCAGTGTTGCGTTGCGATCGTTCACCGGGCGCTCGGCTCACTCCGCGTCTTGTGTTTATGTGTTTTTTTGTGTACGAATGTGCGAAAGCGTGCACACTCGCGTGTGTGTGTGCTTTGTGAATAGGAAAAGCGAGAGAAAATATTCGCGAGTGAAAACAAATCGAAATGGGCGTCAATTCGGAGCTTTTGGTCAACAATTGATGGCGGAGTCGGTCTGGCCAATCAAGTCGATATTGATTTAGTTGATAGTTGATGAGATGCCCTTCGGAGGTATTTTTCTGTGAACTTCCACACTTTGCGCAAAGCAGAGGAAGAAAGAAAGAAAGAGCGAAAGAAAGAAAGAAAGAAAGAGCGAAAGAAAGAAAGAGAGAAAGAGCGAAAGAAAGAAAGGGCGAAAGAAAGAAAGAAAGAGCGAAAGAAAGAAAGAAAGGGCAAAAGAAAGAAAGAAAAAAAGGGCGAAAGAAAGAAAGAAAGAAAGAGCGAAAGAAAGAAAGAAAGAGAGAGGAAGAAGTCAAAGTGAAAGAGGCACAAATCGGTGTAAAGTTGTGATTTCTTCGGGAAATTCGTTTGATTGGAAGTTTTTTGTTTTGTGAACCGTGAGAAACCGTGAGAAGTGTGTTGGGTGTACTGGGTCTCTGTGGGTGCGCGTGGTCGTGTCAAACTGTGCATAATGCTGGCATCGATGTGTCCGCCAAGTTCGGCTAGCAGAAGAGCAGTGGTCGCTGAACACCACCAAGAACACCACCAGCAACAGCAGCAGCAGCAGCACCAGGAGCGTCAACAGAGGCAGAGTTAAGAGTGGAACTTCCCTACTAGTGCAGCTGGGCGCAGCAACAGGTCCAGTAGCATTCCACCACCACCACCACCAGCAGCACCAGCAGCACCAGCAGCACCGCACAACCGCCACTACCTGCAGCACCAAGCAGTGGCCGCGAGAAACCGCGCGTACGCCGTGTCAGGATCAGGATGGGTGACCAGAAAACTCAGAAGTCCACGGCCGCGTCAGGAACTGGGGCCGGCAACGGTGGAGGAGGAGGCCACTCGACGGCGGCCAACATCACCGGCACCAACACCACGACGACGGCGGCCGCCTCGACGCCAGTGACGACACCGCAGCAACAGCAACAGCAGCAGCAGCAGCAGCAGCAACAACAACAACAACACCACCATCAGCCGCAGCACCACCCACACCACCTCCACCACCATCACCAGCCGCCGACCCATCCGCACCCGCACCACCTACCAACGCACCATCCACACCATCATCCCGCGCACCATCCCGGGCATCCCGGTGGGCCTGGTCCGCTCACGCCCGGCCAGGACCAGCCGCATGGTGGTGCGCCTGGGGGAAGCGGAGGGCATCATGGGCCGCCTATTCCGCCCCCCGGGAGTGGAATGCACCACTCGCCGTACGACCATCATCACCACCAGGCCGTCCCGGTTTCGGGTCCCGGAGACCAGGGTGGTGCCGGTGGCGGGAGTGGTGGCAGCGGAAAGGATGAAGGTCCTCCGCCACCGTCGCCTCATCAGCAGCAGCAGCAGCATCATGGCCACCCGCCACCCCCACCACCCATGGGCCATCATCAGCATCCTCCGGGTGGGGGGCATCATCAGCACCACGGGCAGGTTTACGGGCAGCCGCCGCCACCTCCGATGCAGCATCAGCAGTACGCACCGCGGGCATACCATCACCACCATCCGCACCATCCCCACCACCCGCACCACGACCCGAACGTGCAACCGGCGGGAGGAGCCCTGCCCGACCCGTACGCCCACTACCGCATGGGCCCGGCGGCGGTGGCCGCCGCAGCAGCACAAGCCGCTGCCGCCGCAGCCGCTGCAGCCGCCGCCGGTGGTACGGGACCGTCAACGGGTGGCGGTAGCGGGACACCTCCCCCGGCCGGCCCAGCACCGCCGGGTGGGAAGCCGGCCGCGGCAGCCGCGGCGGCCGCCGGTGGAAGTCCCATGCACGGGCGGCACGGGCATCAACGCTACATGCCGCAACCGCCGCCGGCCCCCGCAGCCGGTGCCCAGAGCGGAGCACCGTCTTCGCAACCACCGCCCGGTGGTGGCGCCACCTCCGGTGCACCAACGGCCGCCGGTGGTCCCACGCCCACACTGAACTCGCTGCTGCAATCGCATCCGCCACCTCCGACACATCCTGGAGCGGTTCCGCCCCACCATCGCTACCATCCACCGACCGGGTACGATCCGACGGGGCCACCGTCACAGGCCGGAGGCCCTCCGCCGCCTGGCCAACCGCCACCTCCACCGGGGACACCCGGTGCACCACCGCAGGCTCCCGGACAACCACCACTGCCCGGGATGCCGCCGTACCATGGTGGCCACCAGCAGCAACAACAACAGCAACAGCAGCAACAGCAGGGATGGGCACCTCCACCGCGCCCTTACAGCCCCCATTCGCAGCCCTACCGACCACCACCACCGGTAAGTGCAGTGTTGATCGCAAGAAGAATTGATAAATTGATGCAGGGTTGGTCGCAAAAATAGGAAAAAGAAGAAAGGGAAGAGGTCAAGGGGGGGATGATGGACCCCAAAACATTGGGGAAATTTATTTTCACATGTGTTTCCTCGTTACACGCATTTAACGCCCGAAGGTATGCAACTCTGTAATACACGCCCTTTGGAGGCTGAATAAGGAAATCTTCACAAGTTCTTCCTTATCAACCAAGCTGCGAATGTTGGGCAACGTTGCTGAGAAATTTGGTGAACAGTATTTCATTTTGCTGTATATCATTCTGCAAAGGAACGTGGAACGGTTCGTTGGCCCGAAGCATGTCGTTTTTTCCGAGCCGGCACCAACCGGATCCATGAATGCAATTACAGCAAACTGGATTGTGTAATTCGACAAGGCCACTCTCCAGTCAGCTAAGCTTCGATCTGATGTCACTTCTTAACTGTCTTGTGAGGGCCAAATTTTGAGCCACCTTCCGGGACGATTTTGCTTGCTTGTTTAGCGCTCAATAAAGTAGTCTGTTATCTCTCTCTAATCCAGCTTAAAATTCCCTCGGACGGGTCGCTGGCTTGTGTTGCCCATTAACCGATCGTTTTTGTGGGAAAGTAGTTCACCCAGATCATCATATGTTACTGGGACAGCCGACACTGGGCTTGGATTCGGAGACACTAGCCAAAAAAAGGAAGGAACAGAGTTTGTGGGGGGACGCCACCCTAGGACCCCCCGCTTTACGGTGATTTACGATCTCGCCGCGAATTATGTCAGATGGGTAACGGCGAGCTCTAGTAGCCCTGTCGTCGTCCCACCTCCCGAGTAGATCTTCGGCTTCTGTCTGACCCACTCAAAGCACGCGATGCGCCGTTTGCATACCGTGTCGCTGTGCGAAGTTTCTGCAGTTCGCCGCGTGTGACAGATGGAGAGTCGCTCGACGGGCAAACTCCTGGCCCACTGCTCCTGGCCACTCGTGTGCTTGAAATAATCACTAAAAATAGCCGGCGCCGCCGACCCGGCCCGGGGTGTGCAATGTTGTTGTTGCTGCCGGTTACGCTGACGGGTGCGAACGGTTTTAGAACCAGCCATTCTCCCCGTCGGGATTCGCCTGCGTGCGTATGTGTGTCGTCGCCGAATTTCGATGACGCTTGTTGTCGTCGCCTCGTGGTGATTCCGATTTTTTTCTCCTTAGCCCGTGCCTGCCAAATGGGGATGATGTTGGGTGGCAAATTTTCCAACCGGCCTTTCTCATAAATAAACACATCAAATCGCGCGCCTCGTTCACTGTGCCAAAAGCGCAACTCGGCCCAACTGGATGAAAAATGATAACCAAAAAGGTCCTTTATCACGTATGCGTTGCTGTTATAGGGGATGAGTCAGTGATTAGTTGCTCGTGGTACGATGCACACCGAACGGTGGTGTTTTTCATACGTCGTTCGACATACGGACGTGTATTTTATTGCTGGTATTTTATTGGCTAGTCAATACCTTAAAAATGTCGTGTTAGATCTGCTGTATTTCTGAACATTCCGCTTTGATCATATCAAAGATTTTTGAAAAGATGGCTTTGTTGATAGGGAGCAAGGAGAGCAGAGTGTATTTATGTAAAAAAGTCAGGTCTCAAAAATGTCTAATATTTGGCCCTACTAGCCAATGATGGGCTCTACTTGAAACAATTTCAAAAAGATTAATACCGTATAGTTTAGTTAATAAATAGTTTTGTCCCAAACATTTCTAGAACCCAGGACGTGATAGAACCTTCATTGTCCAAGCTGTATCGTTCGTTCGATTTCGTTCTAACGTTCGTTCGAAATAATGTCTACAGTGTAAAATGGGTCAAACTTAACGTGTCCCAGAGCCTCTTCAGTTTGTGAACGAGCATTGTCGTGTTGCCCGATTATCGGTCAATAATGAAGCCGACCACGTTTCTTGGATATTCCAATTGCATTTCCGATATGCTGTTGAGTGATTCGACGGTCATTTTGAATCAAATCTCCGATCAGCATGTCACGATTATCGCATGGGACTGTGGGAATTATCGCATGGCACAAAACCGTCAGCTTCAAATATGTTCAAAAACCTTTTGCAACCATGTCCAAACATGAGTCGCATTGAGGCCTTACAACGCAAATTCACTAGGATTACTCTTCTTAGGCTTTAATCAATTACTTCATTATGAAACACGCTACGTTCTCCCAGAGTCACTTGAGCACCGTAGACGGTCGTCTCAACTTGGTTTCGTATTGAAGATGTCAACCCCCAGTACTTACTCGCCGACACTCCTTACTCAATTTAACTTCGTTGCCACAACGCCCTGACCTGGAAGTGAACATTTCAGTGCAGTCATTTTTTACTGAATAGCTCACCAAGCTCCTTGACGTACGTACAGCATTTTCTCGTCACTTATTGAATTTTATGTGTTCCTTAGTCAGTGTGGCAATGCATTTACTTTGATGCCTCCATAGTCATTGTTCCAGTCCTTTACGAGTTCCTAAACCGGTTCCATCAGCTGCGTTTAGCTGTGTTATTAGTTCTAAGTTATTCCTGTGAGATGTTATCAGATCAAGCTACGTAGCCTCAATTTTTTAACGATAAAAACTAATAAAATTAAAAACAGTCGTGGTAAAAAATCCCATTTCGATGCATATGCTGCTCCTAAACTTGGTCATTGTTTTTTCTCCGTCCTTCAAAATACAAAAAAAAAGTTAATACTAACAGTCGCGAACCTGACCATCACTCGACCCTTTGAAGCTTTCTTCTCTCAGCCCATCGAGCGGTTTCAACGCGTTTGACGAAGTGATAACATTTATGCTGCACTGTTTGTCAACAGTCCTCTGCATCATCTGCGTGGCTCTCGCGGGCTACTCCGATAAAGTGTCCGGTATTTTGTTGCAGACGAGGCTTCACTGTTGACCGACCTCTGTCCTGTGCGTGGCACACACCACCACGTGGCTGTGGTTCGGAATCGGGACGGATGCGTTCGGATCGTTGCACAAACGAGTTCTTCCGTTTCTCGTGCACCTTGCTCCATTTTTTTTCGTCACTTGTTTCTCCGTTCTACGATACGGTGTGCGGGATACGGGACGCCCTCCACCGCCACATGCTGATGATTGACCAGCTGTTCCGGGTTCCGAGCCCCACTCGACTGGTGGGAGGCACATCGAGAGCCTCGGAGAGTATTGCTTCGGAAGTGGCCCATTTAAAAGAGGCCTGCGGTGGTGGTGGGTCGACGCTGATGCATGCGACGCCTCCCGAGTGGGTGGTTGGGTGATGAAGATGATGCCGATGGCTGTGGGCGGTGGCGAATGGCTTCCTGGGCATGGTTGGGGTGGGGACTTTGCGTTTCTCTTTTTTTGGGCGGCGGGTCCCCTTGAGGGAGTGTGGAGTGCGGTGCTGGGCAGACGGTTGTTGCTCCCATGCTTACGTCACCCTCGTGGGACAGCCTACTCGTTGGCATAGGTCAGGCATCGCGGGGATTGAACAGTGAGACTTCCGTTTGAGAGTTTTTTTTTTGGTTGGCTGTCTGTGAAAGTACTCAGCTACGCGGTGGGGAACCACGAAAGGCACGACGTGCAGAATATTCGTTTGGCTTCCACCCGGGGAGCAGATGCCTGGCGGCAGCATAAAAACCCCATCGACGGGTTTCGCACTCGCTTGCTCTCGTGGTCATCACCATCGTCATCATCATCATCGTTAACAGTATTCTCTCGGCACACATTCTGCTCGCCACCGCAGCATATTTCCCTTCGCGCAGTCCGCGGCCTGTGAAAAGGTTACGCCGTGGGGATTGTTTTGTTTTTGCATTCTTCGTTCTCTGCTTCCGTCGCGCGATGTCTCTGGCGTCGATGCGTCTATAAAACATGGTCCCACGTCCATGCAAATCTCACTCACTGTAACCGCCGCCAATTGACATTGAAAATGTGGCCCAAAGTCGCTATGTTAATCGGACGAAGGGTGATTACCACCACCGAGGCGCGTCCTATTCGCTGATGTTGCTGTAAGAGGCGTAAAGAAGGGAAAACGAAAATAAACAAATCCGTTGCCGCCGCGCAAAGGAAGAGCTCTTCGCCGAGGATTCATTCGCCTGTGACCGGCCGGCGAGACGAAGCATTAAAAACGGTTTCCTACCAACTTCTGTCCTGTAAGCCCCCGAATTGGGGCACCGACTGATGTTGAAAAAAAGAAAATGAAAATGTTTCCAATTCGCGTAGAGCGCGGTCACATGCGTGTCCTGCCGACCGGGCGTCTCCATCGTCACGTAGCTCGAAAAGTTAGTAAATAGTAAGTGAATCGTGCTGCGGATTCAACATTGCTGGAATTGCTCCTTTTTGGATCAATTTTCTGTATCATGTATCTTTTGTCAGTAAATCCCACCGCTGTCACCTTGCTAGGTTTCTGGATCTTTGGCGGTTGGACATTTGCAGTAATATGCAAACTATATTCGGCTGAAGCGCATTTACGGCGCGATACGGAACCAACCAACTGTCCGTGATAGTGATGTGAAGCATACAGCAGTTGCGCGCGTGAGTGAGCGTTAGATAAAACAGCGTTCAACTGACTGGGAATGGGAAAATCAATGGTTCTGAATTCTCGCTCTCGCCAGCGGGCAGCGCCTACGCTTTGTGGTGGACCTGCAACCACAGCCCCCGACCGGTGGACCGTTCCCGAACAGGCTGTGCGTTGCCTAATTGAAACCGTTTTCAGCGGGAAAAAAAACACCAATAGCAACAACCACATTAAGCGTTGTTCTGAACCGTAAAACTAAGTAGCTCCCCGAGTGTGTTGCAAACATAAAGACTAATTTTATGTTTTATGTTCTCTCCGCATGTGTCCCCGACTGTTTATGTAAAATTATGTTATCTTTTATCAGGAAAGAGACGGTGAGTCTCAAAAAGGAGCTTTAAAGGGAAGTGTTCAGTTAGCACCGTATAGCCGCGGGCAGAACCTGTTCCGGGCCCATACGAAGAGAGAGGGAGAGAGATTGATGATGGTGGAGCCTGGCTGCTTCACACTAACTCACTCATGTACGGAGGAAATGACCACCGCGTTTCGATGCGCTGATTCGATTGTTGGAGGTGGTGCATATTTGCTGGTTGCGATTGTGGGTGTTGCGCCACGCACACATTATGCACACGCCGATCGATTGTTAACCGCGTCCGTCACCCGGACCATTGCTGCCTGGCGCATTCCTCCGTCCTCTTAAGGTGGATCCAGCCGCAAAGTAAACAGAAACATATCCTTATTGGGTGTCCTCGGTGTCCTCGGTGTCCAGGTAGAGCACAGGAGCGAAAGAAACAGATGGGAAAGCGAGTGAGAGAGAAAGATACTAGAGTGAAAGAGAGAGAGAGAGAGAGAAAGCACATCAAGCACACCAAGCACACGCATGATGGCGCGTTGCGTTGCGTGCGGTGGCGGTGCAGCGAAAGGTGTGTGCTGTCGGCGTGAAAATTGCATTCGCTTTGGAAATCACGCCGGGCGACTGACCGATGCATGCTGCTTTCCGGGATTCTCCCTCCCCGCTACGTCGCGCGACCCTTGGAGGACAGTTTCTTCGGAAATTTCGACGCACCGGGGAGCCTCCGCCTTGGGCGCTGGACACCGCCGACGCCGCCATCGCCACCGCCACCGGTTATTATAATGTGCCGTGTCCATTTCGGGTTTCGGCGGCGGTTTCAACGACGACGACGACGACGATGGTGATGTGGGTGCCTTTCGGATGCTGGGCACCTTTGGCGGTGGCTCAGTTTTCCGCCGACAGTGGAGCTTGCAAGAAGCAGCGGTGCCTCCCCGAATGCTGGCCGTTTGTTTTGTGTGTGTGTGTGTGTGTGTGTGCATCAAGGATTACCTTTCTCCGTCCGAGTGAATCAAATCGATTTGGTTGGTGGAAGGTCACGAAATTCGTGCGTGTTTGGTGAAGTAGTTAGACTGCCGATACCTGGATAGGATCAGGATAGGGTGCAATCTGTAGGACAGAAAGCCAGAAGTCAGAAATTGAAGGTCCTAAAAGCAAGTACAAGCAAGCATTAGGAGCATTAAGAGACCTCGAGTGGACGCAGTGACAACAACAACTTAGTGTGCGTGTGTGTGTGTGGCTCAGTGCACTCTACTTTTCTTCTTTTTCCTGCACTTCTTCCCTGACCCGTAACCTCGGCGAGCTGGTGATGTATTGGCTAGATCCGAAGCTAAGCGCCTTCTTGTTGTTCCATCCATCGTAAATAAATTGCGTTAAATTGGCCAACCAACCAGCATGCCCCCGGTGGAGGAGGAGCGTGCACGGCACGCGGGGTGCCCTGGGTGGCCGGAAACTGTGTTAACCGAAACTTATGCAAATTTTCCTTCTTCCTTCTCTTCCTCTTTTTCCATTCGTTTCAGGTAAGTACCACCTCGAACGCCCGCGCCTAGCAGAAGGATAGTTTCGGGCTACCCCCGGCAGGATATTCCGGATCCGTGTGCCGTTCCCCGTGGTTTCGTTCGTGGCACATACCCAGCTCTGTGCAAGACGTGCTTGTTCTTGAATTTTCTTTTCCAAATTGTATTCCTACCGTCCCGTCCCGTGTCATGGTAAGATAGAATACCCAGTAGTGTCCGCAGAAGGGTCAAACGGCACGGTTTGGAGCACGGTTTTGGACCAATCGGAACTGGACAGGAGGTGCTTTTCCGGGTTCGAGTTATTTCTGCTGCTATTATGCTTCATTTTTGGAGTGTAGCAATCAACGCACAAACTGACCAATTCCAGTTCATTGCCCGCTCTCCTATTCACCCGCTGTACAATTGTTACAGAACGTTTCAAACCAGTCGGCGTCGACGGCGGCTTCCGACCAAGGAGAACCGATCGATAAAGGTCGCCATCTTAAGGAAGCTTCGTGGAAGAAGAAGAGAGAACTATCTTCTTCGGGCCTTCTGGCGATGAGCATTATTATCGAAGCCTCCGGCCTGGTCGTCTCCATTCGGACACAACACTAGCTCTCGCCCGCGCGCCCCAATATGTTGGGGCGGGGAGATGCGTGCGCAAAACGGAGCCTTTTCATTAGCGTCGGAAAACTGTTTGCTTGCAATTGCTATCGATCGACCCCACCACCCCACGAGGAGTGGCCACCCTTTTCATGTGTCTCCCCCCAGGCGGGGAGAACAGTATGCAGATGCATCGGCACCACACGAACCACCCAACCTCGCCAGGTTCCATATCGAACTTTCTATCGCACTGAGAAGGAGGAACGCTGATTGCAAAACGGGGAACGATCGAATGAGACAGACGCGAAAACGGATAAAGTGGAAGCAACGGAGAGAGAAAGATACATATAGTGAAAGAGAAGGGGAGAGAGAGAAGCAAACAATTGAAGTGATAGAAACGGGTTCGGAACACCCGGAGAATTGCAGACCGGAAGCTCGCTTGTGCTTCGTGCTCGCGTGTGTGGTTGGTTGTATGCGAAATTGATTTTCACACTTCGCATCGCTGCACATCCGATGCATTCCGCCCACCACTGCTGCGTATTCGGTTCGGCGGCGTCGGCGGCGGATATCAGTCAAAAGTTAATTAGCAAAATTAATTGTGACGGCGGCGAACGGCCGGAGAAGCGCGGCGGGGAGCGGGGAGCGTCGCCGCACCGAGCGAGTTTGCGCTGAAATGCATCGGGGTGGCTATCGGGCGAATCGATGCAATCCATAGTGGAGGATAATAGTTGGAAAGGCTCGCGCACTTCATCGGCGAGTGGCGGGGCCCGATTATGCATTTACTGCGGTTATGTAAAGTCCACCCTGAGTTTGGCAAGTTGTGGTGAACTTTAAGCCTTATTTTGGTAACCTTTCGCTGATGGTCTTCAAAAGTCTCGTAAATTTTTTGAATGATTAGAACAATTCGAACGTCCATTCATGTATCTTACTCACTTTCTCACTATTTTGTGCAAATGTTCTATTGCGTACCCAACAAACATCCCTTTGGACTGTTGGTGAACGTATCATTTAATCCATTCGGTCAGGGGTTTACCAAAACACTCCTCATGTTTTCGCTCTTC
The DNA here is from genome assembly GCF_943735745.2 of Anopheles bellator. Classification (NCBI taxonomy): domain Eukaryota; kingdom Metazoa; phylum Arthropoda; class Insecta; order Diptera; family Culicidae; genus Anopheles; species Anopheles bellator. The sequence continues at coordinate 39,627,704 of NC_071286.1, forward strand.
GAGCATCAGAAGGAGCGTTTAATGAATCGATTGCAAGCCAGATTGCACAGGTTCTATGTTCTAACTTCATCGCACGCGAAACGTTGTAAGGTCCTTCCTCGGTGTGCTTCGCGGAAGAACCACATACGATGATGATAACCTTCGTTGGCCCATCGTATGACTATCATAGGCAGCGGCACACATATCCTTACGACGACCCTGTTTCCAAAGGATGTCGTGAGTGGCGGTGGCAGGTGTCGGTGCATTGCTAAATATTCATAGACTCCGGCGACGGTGGCCGAATCGCCTTCGCCATCTTACACTCTGCCCATCGGGAACACTCAGAAAGGAACCAACCGGAGAGCCGTATTGTTGTTGATGTGTTACACACACGTGCACTGAAAGTGATCCAAACTCGCACACATCAAATGAGAGAGAGAGAGAGAGAGAGAGAGGGGAGAAAATTCAAGATAAGACTGGTTTGTAAGAGGAGTACGGAATACGATTGTAACACAAGCGGAGTCATTAAATCATTAGATTGGATTTGAGTCAAGCCCCCCCATTCTTGTTGTTGGGTGGGTGGGTAGCATGATGATGATGATGGTGCTGAATATCAAAAACAGGCATGTTGAGTCGAGTCGACATGGTGGGATGGCTGGCGGTGCACGTCTACCTGACCTGCACAATAAATTATCGGACGCCTCCCGTCCGCAACGGGAAGACCTTTCGTTGCGAATCCGGGTTCTCCGGGCAGACCCCCCCCTCAATCAATCACAGTCACTGCACACTCACACAAGCGGACACATCGACGGCAGACGGACCAATGTTAGCTGAGATGGCTGTTATACACAGGACTCGGTGGCGGTGGCAATAGTCCTATGGGCCCTTAGAAGTGCTTATTACCTCCTACGTCCCATTACTTAATGGAGTGTCGACCGCTCGCCGAGCAGTAGTGCGTCCGACTTAGACTCGTCCTTAGGGCATTCGGCATTCGAAGTTGTTTTGTTTTGCACTCCGAACGATTGTCGAGCCAAGGAAAACGGTCAATTGAACCTACAAAGTTCCGAAAGTTTTTTTTTTCTTTTGTATTATAGAGACTTTGAGCTATAATGGCCTAACATTCGTCTCTACAAAGTTCCGAAAGTGAAATTTAAAAATTGTATTAATCATCATCACTGTTTACAGTCTTTGCACCTTTTTTTCGGTCATTAAAACTTGGTCGAAGAGGATCGCTAGCAAATGAACTGATAGTTCAACAGAGTTAGCCCTTTTGGGGTGGTTGACAAGAATTTACCAATGTTCGGTGCTGCATTGCTTAGCAGAGTAGTGCTTAATGAATCCCCTTGGTCGTGTTTACTTGCGTTGTTGTTGACCAGCGAAAGCGGGATGGCTTGTGAATGAACGAGCGAACGAGAAGCTTAGCACAAACCTCCAGTAGCTACCGTTTTTGGGGATCATTGACTAGAACCGTCACAATTTCCAAACGCCCCCGCATAGACAGAATGGGGGTCTATTTCCTGCTGCCGGCAATGTTGTGAGCCCGGGTGTTGCAGGAGGAGTCATCGACGAACCGACAGGCTAGCCGGAAAAGCCGGTAATGGAAAGTGCAAACACACCTTCAAACACACCACGCAAACACAACTCTCTATCATAGTCGGGGAAGGAAGAGTCACGGCTCCTGGAGTCCGTAATGCATCGAACGAGCTCGTCGGAGACCGACAGCTTGGGCTATGGGCTAAAACAATAACAGCGTACGATGTAGGTGCAAAACGTTGTGGAATTCCTGCTTTATGTTCTGGAACATTACCAGATGATTGCAGCACCATAGCATCGTAATTCCACTCATCAACTGGCCGAGTTTTCATCATCGGCATTTTGTTGGATTGTGTCCTGTGCAGCATTCTATCGCGTGTCGCTCCCTGAGCAGAGCCAACATGTGTGTGGCGAGAGATTCATTCGACAATGGTTTAGGGAGCAGCCATCAGACATTGTAGAGCCACCAGGAGAGGGGTTAGTACGGCCTGGCGGGTTTTCTATGAACACATGCCAACACCACAAATGGACAACAGCGCCGCCGCCACGGCCGTGTGTTGGGCTACTTTGTCAACAACGCCGAGGCTACGGCCGAGAGCGAAAAGGTCCTTACTGCACATTGCGATGATTTTTGGGATTATGCTTCGGCTTTCGGGTGCACTATCAACGCACGCTCGGGCGGTGTTGTCGTCGTCGCTCTGGATAATTGAGGACGTACTGCAGTGGCAAGTAAAGCAAGGCTCCTCTCTAACAGACTATGCCGTTGGGTCACCATTCTTCCTATCGTCAAATGGGAAATCGGTTCGGTACACGGTGCTGACGTCGATGATGGAAAGCGGTGCATAAATTGTCCACTTTTGGTGTGAGAAAAGGCAGCATTGGCCAAAACGCATTCGCTTGATCCATCACCGCGTGCTCTTTAGGGTCGCCATTTCGCTTAAGGTGGGATGGAAATTCTGCGGTTGAATTTTGGAAGGGCTTTCCATTAGTTGCTCAACCGCATTACAACACGGTGGCGTATTGGGATTTGATTCTGCACTCACTTTCTGAAGTGTAACATGTTCGATACACATCCTGATAGCCAGTTGAGTTCCATCAATCGATACAGTGAGTACCTTTGGCTGGTGTTTTAAGGCCCCCACACACCGCGAACGTTACTTACGTTTCGACGCGACGCTTTTTCGGACCTTTCACACCGGTTACGAACAGGGGCGACAGGCAACGGAGAAGTCTTTCGCCCTGTCGTTCGGGCGAAAACAATTAGACATCTTGGGTAGTTAAAAACTAATCGGAGATTACTCAATTGACGTTTTTTTGTATCGCAAGCATGCAAAATAATTTTCACTTAATTATTACTTGTAATACAAACCCAAATTCATCATGAAACTATTTTAATTCTCGCACCAAAAATTCAATGTGTCTTGAACTTTCAAACTTCGCCCCACTCACCCAAAAACCAAGTATACGAACCTTGGCCAAAGTTTTTAAGCGACACAAAAGGAGCGTTGTCTTTTCATACAGATTCGTCGTCGCCGTACGAAGTTTTCGTCGACGCCGGTGTGAGGGGTCCCATAGAATCCCATACGAGACAACGCGTCGTTCGCTACGTTCAGTTCAGTTCATTTCAGTTTTGGTGTGCAAAGGCCTTTAATTTTTCTGTGTAAAGAGTTGAGCTTTCGAAGGAACAACGTGTTGCAATAAAAATTGTTGGAAGTCAGAATTGGCGAAGTTAGCGGAGAAACTTGAAGAATTTTGAAGCGTAAGATTTAAACAAATCCAGCTCTTCGATACTAGGCGTTTCAAAAAGTTTTGCGGTTCGATAAGAAAACATCATTTTTGTGGTTTGAAAAACACTTTATTATTCAGTATGGCCCCTTGTTGGTCACCCCGAACATCAATACACTTTTCCAACGAGATTCCAATTTGTAATCATCCCTTGCGCGAGTATCTGGAATAAACTTCCACAGCTGTTATGACGTCACCGTTTGATGAAAACTCTTCACTAAAACTAAAATTACTAAATCTCTTTCAGTCATCCGACGGTTTTTAATGCGATTCTTGTTTTTTGCCTAAGAATTAAGGTGTTGGTATTGTTTTTGAACGTGCTTGACATGGATCGTCTTTAAGGATTGTACGATCACGTTTAAATTCAGCAAACCATCTTTTTCTGTACTAATGGAAGGCGAAGCGTTCTTATGTACTTTCAACATTCGTGTATAAGTTCCCTTTATCTTTAAACCCACAAAAAAAACTCAATCATTGTACGATACTTTTCCATTGTAAAAAAAAAACCTGTGACACGTCGATACTAAATGGCTTGTAAACAAAGAATGAAGAGACTGACCGATTGAAATAAAACTTTACATACGTTCATATGAAGAGTGTACCAAAATAACAAAAAAAAATCAATCCAGTAGCAGCACACTCTGGTATCGAACCGCAAAACCAAATGGACACCCTAGTACTTCCTCGGACACGAGGATTTTAATCAACTTCCAACACTCTAAGCGGCGAGGTTTGCTCGTCAGCTCAAATCACTTTCTCCGACGCTTAGAGTTGGTCGTACGTTACCACCGGCATTATTCCGAGAGCAGAAACAGAACACGTCCGCTCCAGTCGTCCTTCGTCCGGTGTGATTCCTGATTGCCAAACGTGGCAGCGTTCTCGTGGAAGCTCAAAGGCGGCCGCTGCCGCTGCTAGCTCTCCGTGTCTTTTGTATCTCGCGTCTATATTTCGTCCTTTTTGACAGATGAAGTAGAAACAGTTTTTCACGCGGAAGTAATCAGCGGTAGAGCGGGCGGCATACAACTTCATTACTTTTGGAATTGTGCAATCGTGTGTGTGTGCGGGGTGTAGCATTTAAAAACGATTTTCCTCGCTTCACTGTAACCTCGCTGCTGTTTTCAGCTCGGGGGATGCGGCGGCCAACCCCATGGTGTGCACCAGCCAGGGATTGCCGACAGTTCTCGATTACGATCGACCAAGCAGACTTCCGGGGGGCTCTAGCACATAAACCGGGGATGTGCTTCTTTTTCGTTTTTCATAGTGGAAGTTGCAGCGGTACATCGGTTCCGTTAAGGGCTCATAACCTCAACGGATCCAGAAATTTAGTGTCATATATTTTTTTTGAATATTTTTTTACTGCCAAAGTCGTCGGTCATTGTCCTCATTATCGTGTTGTGCATCTCTTGGGGTCAGGAATTGAAGATACCAAACGATGTTGAACAGTGATCTAGTTGACGAATATCCGGCCTCCACAGGAAACCTGTGTAGGGCGTGTTGTACTCGATAAATTGGAATTCCATTCCGATAGCGTGCTCATAGCGTAGTGTTGAACTTCCTTTTCGTATCCAACCCCAGTACTATGGAGTACTGAATCCAGTAGCAGATCTCGATGAATAAAAATCCACACACAACACTCTACAAAGTGTTGTAGTGTTCAGAGTCCGCTCGAGTCGCACGAGTTGGTCCCCCTAGTTCTCCCCTAGAGTTTTCTGGCTGCAGATCTGTGTTGCACCAGATAGGGCCACATTGAACAACTAGCAACGACATACGAGCTGGAGTCATGGTTTACTATGCCTATTCGTGCCGGGACTGCTGGCTGCAGTTCCGCATCCCGACTGCGCTATTCCCAAGAGACAGCACTCTGTATTGCCACTGCGACGAGATCGCAAAAAAGGAGTAGCTCAGCTCAGGGCGCAAGAATGGGGGGGTTATCTGGCTCAAAACGGATTACTGAATACAACCGCCTACCGGGGCGTGAGAAGGGTCTCTAGAGAAAGGATGCATTTTGTTTGGCCCCCCTGGTAAACGTGGCCATTCCACGAGTACAGCAGAGTAGCAGCAAATTACTCACAGGACTTGTTTTTAATTTCCTAGATGACGTACGTGCTCTACGGACGGACTGACAGATAAATGAAGTAGAAGATTAAAAAAACTAGCTTCACCTTGCTGTGGAGCTACAAAGATGGGGTCATTCATTAAGCGACGCTCTCACAGGTACACCGGGGGCAAGACGGGATCAAAAAGATAGCGTTACGAAGCTAGTCTAGAAAATGTGTGTTCGTGTGTCGGTCGTGGTGACGTTCCAGCGCTTCCAATGACGCTAACAAGTCTCTTTAAAGCCAGCGGTCTTCTGAGCTTTGCTTCCGTCATCTAATGATCATCTCGACATCGTTACCCTTTCAGTGCCTTTCTCATTGACACAACGGGGCGTGATGATAAAATGTTTGCACCGCTCCCTTAGTCTGCCGTCAGAAATCGTTTCACTAGGCCCAGCCGCGATCACCGAGCAGTTTGGGGAAGAGGCTCTGGAAATTCTCCTCGCCCAACGACGGGATTTGCGATGGGTCCAAATGTCGCACGCGCGGGCACGCCACAAATGTGTCATCCTCGCCGCTCAGAACGAAAAGCTGGAAAACCCGTGGATGTTGTGTGGACGTCAAAGTTTTGCTGGGGACAGATTTGTCACTGGACGGCGACGACGACGACGACGTCAACTGGGTAGAAACGTATCCCGTTTGGAAGGGAACGATTCCAACATGATATCGCAAAGCCAGAAAACTTGCCTCGCCGCGTCGACGAGGAGAAGTTTTCGAAATGTGCCGAGCCGAGCCCAGCAGCGGTCGGGGACTGTTTTGGGGCGGTTTAGGCTTGGCGGGACCGAAACCGAATCATATCGCATCGCAGCCCACCCCGACTTCTTGTGGGCCACTGTCACTCAGGGGTTTTGTTTTCCTTCCCGATACGAAGGGAGGAGGCCTGCGGATTGTGGACGTAGACGGGTGGGGCCCCAGAATTGTCGAAAGTCGGCTGGAATTGTTGGAATAAACATTCGTACCGAAATCGCTCCAAATCAGAGCGGAAACGGAACTGGCTGCCCCCTTCTGGAACCGCGCTCTACGTAAGGGGGTGGCTTGTGTCTGTATGGGTGTGTGTGTATTTTTTCCCGCTCCCATGGTTTACCATTGTTTCCTGACTGCCGCCAGTAGTTGATCCGGACGAGCGAGAGTCGTCTTGCTGCTGCTGCTGCCGTGTGCAAGTCCTTGGAATTTCGTTACTGACAAATAAACGGCGCACAGTCCTCTGGCGGCAGGAAGTAGTAGTACTCGGAGGAACAGAAGCCTGTGTGTGGGTGGTGCGAATGGTCCCCGTTCACCAGCGACAGCGCGAGGAGCATAAAATACTACCATCGGCAAAGTTGCTGGCGGTGGCACCAGGAGGGATAAGCGAGTGCTTTATAAAACGCGAGAGAAGGAGAGCGAGGTACAGAGAAAGAGGGAGAGAGCGGAGTGATGGAGGAGGATTCCAATGGCCAGACACACCACCCACCAATAACGGCACCGGCGCCCTGAGTTGACGCCACAGCAGCAGCAGGCAGAGTGTAGCAAAGGCGGGAACACAAAACCACATCGCCAGGACGAAAAGCCGGGCATAAATGTGTTCCTGGTGCTGCTGCTGCTCCGGGTCTCTGGTCGATGGTGCCGTGCACTCGCTTCCCATTATTTTATCGTGGCACACCGAGGCCTCTGCGCGCTCCGGTGGCAGTTGGCTCTGGCCCGAACCGAGAGCCCAGCTCTGTACACCTACCTACTGTGGCACATTCGGAGCGCGCACCGATCGGCCGACCGACCGACCGACCGGCGGGGCAAACACACCGGACTCGCCGGCTCGGCACACGGAGGACAAATCGTCCCGGAACACTGGGTTCCGTGGTGCCCGTGTCGATGGCCAAAATTTACCGGGGAGCCCATTCGAACGGACCCATCCCAGGGAAGTTCTCAAATCTGATTTGGTGGATTACCGAACGTGGCTTAAATCACTTCTACGCAGGGCAGGCTATATAGCGGGTCCCCTAGGCTAGTGAGTTAACGTCCTCCAAGTTCTGGAAAATTTAACTGAGAATCAACGAAAATCTGCTGTGCCGATACCGGAATATGTTAAATTGAATGAATTCATTGACAACCCGGCCCGTAAAACACACTGTTACAGAAAGTAACAGAGATTAACATTGTCCCTGGTGCAGACCAACGCCACTAAGCGGTTGTTGCCGGATAAGAAAAATAGTGAAAGAGTGAATTCCAAATCTTTTATTGTATTAGCCCGGGTTTTTACTACGGAGTTGACGTCTGATGACAGTCGCACTTTGACAGCTAGAACGGATGGATGGATATGGATTCATTTGGTTAGACTTGGACTTTCCGTATTTTGAAGTAAGTGTGAAGTTGGGCCCAGTGTGCCGGATGAGCGAGCATCCTCCTGCTGGTGTGTTGTGTGCCTCCTTGGCTGGAAAACTCGCACAGCGCGCCCATCGGAGGAAAACGGATAACGATTCCAGTGAACGTGGTGGCGGCGGTGGCACGTGGAAAACACCACCCAGCACCAGAGAGAGCGAAAGAGAGAGAACGGTTGGGGGGCAGAGTTCGCTTTTTGTTGTGCGGACGACGACGACGACGACGATGACGACAAAACGTTGCCACCGGTCCGGGGGCTCCGGTGGATGGGTCGGTCTCGGGCACCGGGGGTGTGCACATCGGGGAAATGTGTCTGTTTTTCCTGCCGCATTTTCCTCGCCTACGCGAAGGGGACACCACCCCCGGGCGGTGGCGCGAGGTCGTTGGTATTCTGAGAAGGGCGTCTGACGCCGCACGGCGGCAGCAGCAGCAGCCAGCAGCAATGTATGTGAGTGATGTCCTCCGGTTTTTGTGAAGCTCGCCACCCACCGTCCTCCCCCTTGTGCTGGAAATCTGATCACCCTCCCTCTCACTCTCTCTCTCTCTCTCTCTCTCACACATTCTCTCTCTATCTGGTCAACGGTTCGTAGTTCCCCCGAAGTATCTGCTTTTACGAAGCCCAAATGACACAACCGGTTCCCAGAGCAGACAGTGAAGGATGCTGCGTTCACGTGGCGACAGCCCCCCCACATCATCCACCCCATACCCTGGCCCGGGCACCGCGGCAGCACAGTCGGTAACGAAAATTGTCACCGTCCATCGACCGGGTCCTTTTCTCTTGGAAAGGGACGCGAGTGACACCGGCGCCATCTATGCGCATGTGCCGCGCCAAAACTGTTTGACACCCAGCAAGTCACCTCGCTACACCTCCCCCACTCGCCAACGAACCACTACCCTTCGCTTCCGGGCTTGATGGCGGAAAGAGAAAGAGGACACCACACAGAGGGTGGCTCAAAAAACGCTGTATTGACAGGAAAGACTATCCTTCGAGGCACACGCCGCAGCAGGGATCAGCGGAACGAACCCGGAGTCCGGTCGGTCGGTTGAACACTGACATTTTCATTCGGCCGGTACCACACATGCCCTCTCTCTCTCTCTCTCTCTCTCTGTCGTGTTCCATTTTAAGTGGAACGATTTGTGGGTGCCACGACGAACACGGAATCGTTCGCGTAACCCGCGTCCACGGCGCCCGGCTATAGAGCAGGGAGCTTGGACTCGGCGAAGGATCTCCTGGCTGCTCTTCTGATCCATCGAAATTTGTGTCCAATTTTTTACGCCTTTTGCTGCTGACAGAAACCCTCATCCCCGAGAGTCCCAGCTCCCGTCGAGCCGGTTCGAACTATCAGTCCGGGCGTTTGCAGAAACTTTATCTACTCGATTTCCATTAAATGACAGACGAGGCGCAGCCAGTGGACCCCCTCCACTAGCTAGTGGCGCAATGGGGTCCTTGCTGGTCGCCGGCATAGATATGGTGCCCTCGATACAATTTTCCAGTTCCTTTCTGGAGCGTCTTGAGCGCCCGGAGAATGTATCACAAAGTTGCAATGCGCCCCCGTTGCCGCTATTTAATGATGGCACATTAGTCCGTGACAGGCACCGAGAAGGCGCTGTGTTGATGTCTAGGTTTATGACGTGTTGTGCTCCTCCAACCCAGACTTCTTACCGTGAGAATGGTTTTAATGTCTGTATTTTTAGCGGTAAACAGTAGAGGGAAAAGGGGAAGACCCGGCTGGCAGCATAAAGGACTCTCCTCGTGTTGACTTATGCCATCGCAAAGCCGGGCCGGCGATGGAACGCGCAGTTGTTGTGACGAAGACTTGGACCAAAAAACATGGCTAGCAAATTCGTGCACACTCTCCAGTGTCAGGGGTCATCATAATCGGGACCACCATTTAACGGGGCCCGCCCAAACCTTCCGTGGCCCCCCATCCGAAGGAGAGCTGGCTCTAAATTGCTCTCCGCTCAATATCCTTGCCAACTACTAGCCGGGTGCAACGCTCTGCTCCACACTTCACAACTCTCCAACAACAGATCTCTCCAAACCGGAATCGATCCGGAGCACGCCAATAATCCCGACCGAACACAAAGGATAACCGGGCGGACGTGAGAGGAAAATCGATACTTTTCCACGTCTCTCGGCGCTTCATCCAATCGGGAGCAGCGCTCCCGAAGAAGGCTGGCCCCACTGACGCAGGCTGACGCACATTCGCTTCGATGTCCTTTGCTCCTTTCACGCTGACTCGCTTGCTCTCTCTCTCTCTCTCCTTCTCGTTCGGGCTCTCTGCAACATCACCTCACGCACACAATCACTGCTCTCGCTCTCTCGCTCTGACTCTGTGCTGTGCCGTGGGGCTGCTGTGGCATCCGCTCCGCGCCGTCAGCCATTTTGTTGTTCCATTTGGCTGCTGGGCGGAGCATAGGATAAAATGTTGCCATTCCCCCTGGGAGGCGGGTGGCGGGGTGGGGGGCTCATTGTTGCCGAGTCAGCAATGGGGCAGCAGCACACACCCTCAGCGCATGATGTGTGTTTGGAAAATGGAGCCAAAACGTTTTCCGACTACAAAATGGAGCGCCGTCTGTTGGGGAAGAGCGGGAGGACAGAAGTGCCACAGGCGGGGCACACACACACGCGCATTAAACGTGGGCGTGATTGGCAAGGATTTAAGGGTGTTCCTTCGCCGGATATTCGCCACCGCCGCCACTGACGCCTGGAGTCGGCTCTCTCCATTACGGCTGGATATCGTCTGATGGTGGACGCGCATTTGGCGATTGTTTGCCACTCTTATTCCGCCGGACCAACACCTGGGATAGTGCCGCGGGGAGTAGCGAGACAGCGAAAGGAAAATGATGGAATTTCTGTGGCATTTTTGACGCCACAAACCGTCACAGTTTTAGTCGCCCATTTTGTTTTTGTCGGGTCTTCTTGAGCGACGTGGAGACCTCGGCGAATTACTTGCGGTTACTAGTCACAATGTTCTTGGGTCTCTTGCGTCTTGTGGTCCAATTTTGGAACGTGTCTCTTTGGTCGCACACTCAGTGTATAAAGATAAAATTTCTTGAAGCAAAACTTGACTGTGACTGTCCTGAACGTTGATGGATTCCCAGGCACTATTGCGTGTCGTTGGAAATCGGGACATTCTCGCAATAAATTTCCCTTTCCGGTTCGAAAGGTGCGTTGTCTACACAGGAACAAAATTCCAATTCTTTCATCTTCTCATATATGAGCCAATTCTCTATGTCCTCATCAACTACTTGTTGCTCGAGGTGGGAAAAGCAGCAGATGGACAAGATCGAACAACGTGACCAGTTGTCAGTTTGCTTGCACCGCTTCGATTGGATTCTTCTCTTCTCAACAAATGTGTCCTGAACGGGGGGAACACACTTTAATTAGATAAAATCCTGTCCTAAAAGTTCTGGAGCCTCAAAAAGTATTCCTAAGTGTATTCATTAGTTGATTGGTTGCATGCACCTGAATGATTCACTGACGTCACTGCGCCTTTTTGGAGCTCTCTGGAGTTGTGTAAAATATCGCCCTCATTACCGAGGTGTCGGGATCGCTGCACGGTGCGTGATTGCAGATAGTGTTTCATCTGTTTGACAACTTGACGCGCTCCCACTGATGGTTTATGCAAACCGCGTCCCTGTACGAGACTGCCCGGGGTGGTGGGTTTTGGGCCGCCGGCGCTTATCTGGTGCACCGCGACCCGCTGGGCGTTTGCGCGCACTTCCGTGAGTTCGGACTTCCGGTACCAAGAGTGCCACTGAATTTTGGCGTGTGTAGCAAACTGAATTATCTGAGCACACGGACCCAGGATCCACGATCATAACGATAATTTGCCGCAGCACCTGGAGCAGGTGCGTGGATTGGATTAATTGGTGTGTCCTCTTGACACTAAAAAGTGGCGCCCTGAGAGAGGCGTGTCATGCTTGATCGCTGAACTGCAAGCGCACCATTTGGCGTTGGCGGTCAATAGTTAATCGATTCTCTTGTTGACCCTAACGGTGTGCTGTCAAAAATGTTATTTGACAACCAAAGACTAGGTGGGGCCTACTCAGGTATTCTGAGGGAGCCCGGGAACTAGTTGACTAACTCGGTCCTGGCACCTGGGGACACCCTGGCAATGAAATCTTGATGTCGTCGAGGTAGATCTCGTCCACTAGTTAACGTCTTCTCAACGATGCTTCCGTTTTTTTGCTTCGATTTTCCGCAGGGTAACACCGGTCGAGGGCAGTCGCCTTATCCGCCGGGACCTCCGGGTAGTCAAGCGCCCGGCAGCTATCCTCCACCGCCACCACAGTCCGCACCGGGGCAGCAGCCCGGTGCGGTGCAGCCGCCACCATCCCAACCGGGTGCGGGTGGCAGTGGTGCTCCGCCACCGCCGCCCCAGCAAGGACCGCCTCCGCCAACGCAACAAAACCCCGGTGGTGGCGGCGGCGGCGGCGGCGGCGGCGGCCCGGCAGCAACGGCGGGAGCCGCCGGCCAGCCCGGACCGCCGCCACCCACGTCGCAGGGTCAACAACCGCCACCAGCCAATACTCAGTATACTCCCTACCAGCCGCAGCAGCAGCGCTACCCGAACCCGCCCGGCGGACCCCCGGGCAACCATCGGACGCCCTATCCGCCGCCACACCAGGTACGTGTCCTTTCTAGTGCTCTGCTGGTGGAACAGATGTCTAACATGTCTAATGTTACATTGAATAATTCCATAAAATACCTTTTGGCCGTGGGTCAATTCCTTGACTTCTACACTCTCGTTTGACGCGTGTCAAACAGAGGTCAGTAGAAAGTTAACGACCTGAAAATACCACGTGTTCTACGGGACAGTTATGAAAGTTTTACAAAACGTCCGCGACAAGTAGACATATTGAGGTAGGCAAACTTGAGAGCGGTGTTGGTCCGCGAAGCACCCGAACCGCCTGAACTCTGAGGGATAGCTGCTAATCCCAAAACAGGAGCAACAGGAGATAGCACAACCCCGGGGGGAGGCACATGCAAAACACGGCACGGCAGACATTCTCCGAAACACTTTCTCACGGGCGCTTCCCAACAACAGCTGCTGCTGTTGTTGTGTGGGTTCGGACCGTGGGTCGCCACTTCTCACGTCCGTTGTCGTCGGCGTGTAGCACTTGTGGCTTGCGCTTTCGCGAACGTCATCTCCATTATCCTCTCCCCAAGTGACGAGAGACGATGTTTTGGGTGTATAGAACTGTACCCGCAGGAGCCTTGCGGGGAGAGGATAACCCAAAATAAATATCCCTTACTTCCCCTGTTCCGGACATTCCGGGTTCGGGACATTTTGCCGGAAACCGGAAACTTGGTTACCTTACCGACGGCCGGTTAACCTCACGTTTTTCGCGCCCTCTTTCTCGCACGATACTCACGAACTCTTGGGCGACGACCCCCTTTTTTCCATGGCGTAGAAAAGTAAATCAATGTTGCGGCAATGCCATCGACCTTCCCAGTTCTTCCTGTGTCCTTTCTCATCCCTCCACACACACGCGCGCGCGCCCGCGTCAGATGTTCGGCCTCAGTCTCGGTTGCCGCCGCGGATTTGGACGGACCGACCATCGTATCCTTTCCAGCTGCGATTTGTGGCATTTTACTGGATACGCGCCACGCAGATGACTGACCGACTGACTGACTAACCGGCCCGTATGCGTGTCTGTGAGATTGGCCCAGTTGGGTGGCACTCTCGGATATCAAAAGGATGTAGGAGTGCCGAAAGTTTACCGTGTTTGGACTACGCCTTTTTTCATTCTCGTTGTTTTTTTTACATTCAATGTAGCCAATGAAAGAATGGAAATGTCAGTTTTGTTCGCTGTCATTTTGTTGTCAATAACCTGCACATGAGAAAATATTCTAATTTTTCCAAACATCAACATGTTCCTTTTATTTGTCAATGCTGATTTTTTGTTGTGCTTTGCTAGCTGCTGAACCAACATCAGACGAGAGTGTTGATCGTAAGCTGAAAGCTGGTTCCGGGGTTTCTTAGTCCAAAGTGTTCCATTCCGACTGTCGGTTCGGCTTCGGTTTGTACAATTGCGCCACTCTTAATTAGTCCAAACAGTCATCATTCCAACCGTCGGTGGATCACGCTCGTGTAACATAGCACGACGGTAGAGAAGGACCGTCCCCGTCCGTGTTTGTCTTTCATCTGAAATTAATTCGATTTTAAATGTCTCTCCACCGAACATTCCGCTGCTGAAGCGTTTTTTTGATCCAACCTCGTCGTATCGCTCTCTTTTCGCTCCGCAGTACGAACCGGTACGGTCGTGGCCATCGCCGGCCGCTAGTCCTGGGCCAGGGCCAGGGCATTTACCGCCGTCCCCTCACGGACCCCCGCAAAGCCCAGGGCAGCAGCAGCCACCGCCCGGACAGCAGCAGCAGCATGGTGGCCCCAGCCCGTCACCGCAGCCGCCGCAACCAGCACCATCACCACATCAGGTAGGTTCCCTTTTTTGCTCTGCATTATAGATGACGGCGAGAGTTAATATTGAAAATCATTTAAATGGCCAAACTGGCGCCCGCTCTCCATTACACGTATTTGCTTATGTCACATCCATGATGGTGATCCATCAAGTGGAAACTTAATTCTGGAAATGGTAAACATTTAGTATAACGCTATACGCTTGTTGGAAATTGGGACATTAAAAACTTATTTCCAAAGTGGTGAGTCTTCAATTCACACTGTATGAAATTTGAAAAGCTTATTTCCACCTCAGTAACTATCGATGGCGAACGCTACCGAGAAATGTTGGCGGATTCGTTCCTCGGAGAAATTGAAGTTGCCGACTTGTACGACGTTGGGTTTCAAGATACGTTACGTTACGTGCCATACAGTGATAGCCACAATCGATATGTTGCGCCCCATCTTTGGAATCCAAACACTACCAGATCTATAACTATGAAATCAGTTATTTTTTCAAAGAACTCAAATGTTTATTACATTGGAGTGAAAAATTCTATGTTATTCAAATTGTGTGCCATCGCTACATGGCACTTCTCCCATCTCTCTGCTACTAAATCGTGGATTTCACACCGAAAGAATTCTTCGTCTTGTGAAGCAGACCAATTAGACATCCAATTTTCGACTTCCACGTAGAAATCGAAGTGCTGCTCAGCCAATGCGTGTCTCATTGATGAAAATAAATGATATTCGGAAAGTTCCAAGTCTAGTGAATACAGTGGGTGGCTTAGCAGTTTCCTACTAAGTGCTTTGATTATATCTTGACATAGTTTTGCTTTGTGTCCAGGCGCATTGTCATGGAGCCAAGCACTGTGTCTTCTAGCTCATTGTGGTCGGTAGCAATCTGAATAATCGTGTTCACCATGTTTTAGGAGCTTGTGGTACAGCGCATCATTCTATTCCCAGAAAGAATCAGAGTCTACTTTCTCCAACATTGAATGCTTTATGGAGCGATGAAAGGAACTAAAGTATTAAAATTATTTCAGAGCATTAAAGGGATCGTACCCCTACTGGTTTCTGTCTACTTTGTGCGTCACATTTCCGTCGTCAACCAATCAGTGTTCAGTGTTGATAAACTTGTACGCTCGTTATGCCGCTCACCGGCCGGTGCTTCGATCCGCTGCTTAGGACACATATTAATTAAAAGAATACGCACACACACTCACGCCAGCCGGGACCACGTGCGAGGCTTGTGGCGAAGGTGTGTGCCGCCAGGAAGCGCGTCGTTCCAATTGTAATCTCCCTCGAGATAAACAGAAGGTAAACAGCAGAAGCCCCATCAACCCACGAAACCCAAGATCAAGAGTCTCGTGAGGAAGAAGACACAAGAGACGGACCGCTGTTCGCTGAGGATGTGTGGCGCACGTGTGCATGTGTGTGTGTGTGTGTGTGTGTGTGGCTGGGACCGACCGACGGACGAACTGTGTCTGCACACTGCTCTTGAGGGGCAGCAGCGACCTTGACAGTGGCCTAGTTTTGAAGGAAGCGCGCCGCCGTCTTCAGCGACATCAAATCGCGCGCAATCGAAGGCCAGGGGTTTGGGGGGGGCTGGGTGGTGGGGGAAAGAAGATGCTTCGGGTCCACAAGTGGGGCAACACAAGACCAACAATAACAGCAGCAGCAGCAGCAGACAAAACACGAGCAACAACGCAAATACGACGCGCCGCTTCTGGTGGTGATGGTGGTGGTGGTGGTGAATGGAAAAAAGGTTCAGCACACTGAGCGGAGCGGGGCAACACCCTTCTGCCGGCCTCCCCGTCCCTCGTACCCCCGGCGTCGTGTTCCGTCCGTTTCCAGACGAATCGAACCCAACCGGGGGAGACGCACAGAGAAGGGTAAAGTGCCGTGGGAAGCGAGAAGAAGAAGAAGCGGAGAGAAAGAAAGAAGGAGAGAGAAAGAGAGAGAGCGCGAATGCGAATGCTTTTGGCCGCGCTCGACTACGTTTCCTTTTTTATATATAAAAAAAAAGAAAACACGGAACTGCGCCGGGCGAGAGGCGGCCAGCCAGGGGGTGGCCGGGCTTGGGAGTCGCACTGGGTTAGAGGAAATGTATATTCGGTGGGTACAGTGGGGTAGGTGGTGTGTGAGGAGGAAGGGGGTGGTTCGTCTGTCGGCCGCAAGCCGCCGCCATTTGGTCGTTCTTCATTCGTCGTCACCAGCGCCACCCCTCCTCCTATCATCTGGCTGGGGGGCGGCACGACGCCGACGACGAACGACGATGAAGTCCAATCGACCTTGCCCCCCGCGCCTACCCCACCACCACCGCCGGCGATCCACCCGAGCAGCGGCGACCTTCGGCGCGGGATGATAATGTGCTCGCGTGTGTACGCGTGTGTGTGTGGTGAGTGCGGGACGATTTGCCTCACCCTTACCCTTTGCCACCACCCTCTGCTCCGGTTGGGTGCCTCCTTTCCCCCGGCACGGGACGCTCGACTCGGAGGGGCTAATGAAGTTGTCGGTATTGGTGGTGGGAATCCTGGTGCCTGACTGATGCCTTATCAGACGGCCGGTGAAAAGTGAAACCGTTTGCCGGATGCCGGCACCATTTTTGACACTTTCTCCTGGTGCACCAGAACTCAAATCAACAACGAACACCGTTATTTACAATTAACGCTCATTTGTTGCCCGACACGATTCGAATCTCCCTGACGGGGTACAGATGTGCCCGTTGCGAGTTCCAAACCCTTTGATTTTGAGTGTGTTAGGCCCGCACTATCTCACTGGTCAAACATTAACTTTCTTGCCACAATCGATGTAGGATGAGAGCCGTCTGGAAAGCAACATTCAGGTGCTAAATAAGTTCGTACCATCGATAACAGAGGGCGCTGCTATGAGCCTTTTATGATATGTTGATAAACTCTTCACATGAACGTATGTAAAGTTTCATTTCAATCGGTCACTGTTTTTTACAAGCCACATAGTATCGACATTAGAATGTCGGAAGCTTCGTTTATCTCGGTACTAGTTTGGCAGCAGATGGTAATGAAGAAGACGAAATACGTCGCAATATACAAACCACCAACCGAACATATTTCTCTATATTGCCCATAATTAAGTCAAAGATAGTGCAAGGACAGGGTAAACTAAGATTATACAAGACGATAACCCGCCCTGTCATGTGTTATGCATCGGAGAACTGGGTCCTGACTCAGTCACCAGTAAGCAGATTAAATGCTTTCGAGAGAAAGGTTCTTTGAAGAATCCTTGGCCCAGTGAAAGATGGCGAAAATATTCTATATTTCGGCGGATCAGACGAATCTATAAAATATTTGATGATCCAGAAGTTTCTGCCATGATATGGAAACAAAAATTGCAATGGGCTGAGCGCATTATACGAATGAATGAGTCAAGGATAAACAAAATCGGTTTTGGGAAAAGTACGCGAAAAAGGCCAGTCAGTAGGCCTAGACATAGATGGGAGGACAGAGTCGGCAAGGCCAGCGAGAACCTGCTCGGCTTTGGTGACTGGAGGAACAGAGCAGCGTGTCGCGAGGACTGCAGAGGCGTGATACAGAATAAATACAGGATATCGCATTGGAATATCGTCAAGTGATTGGAAGAGATTTAGTAGAAACCCTAGTTATCTCATTGCGCAGTGCATCCAATATTTTGGATGACATATTGCGTTTCAGAAAGCTTGTAGAAATAGGCGCTAAAATGGAACAAAAACGTATTCGAATGCAACTTTCTCGGCAGCATTTAAAGCGTTTTCGACAGGATAAAGTGGATGAATGAGACTTGAGTCTACTACCATGATCCTGACAAAAGGCTAAAGAGTGGTACGAACCTGGTTCTTTGACTCCGAAACGAGTTCGTGTGCAGAAATCGCCCAAAAAGATATAAGCATCAGTTTTTGGGATGCGAATGGAATTTTGTTCGAAGCTGTAACCAGCAAACAGGTACAACAATAAATTTAGATTATTTTTGTAAACCTTTAGACCCACTGATAGAGAAAAAGACCCGTAAAGATTCATTAAAAAAGACCCGTAGAAGAAAAAAGCAGATTCTCACTTCAGGGACGGAATTCATAAATTGGAATCTCGTCGGAACAAGTGTATTGATGTTCAGGGAGACTACATTGAATAATAAGAGTGTACTTCACACCATAAAATTGTCCTTCTCTTGCCGAAGCGTAAAACTTATTCGAACACCCTAGTATATGTCAGCTCATTGCTCATCGTCATCGTCGTAGGCCGTGATATGTTCGACGTAAAATCCGCACTCATTGGTGCGTTTGGTCATCGGTGCGTTGAACGGTGGGCAGCGATTTGTTTGTGTCAGTCAGCGCCCCAGTGCTCTGCTCCAGGAGGTGCCACAGGTGTCCCATACTCCACTTTGCTGCGTTGAGAGTTTGTCTACGACACGCACTGATGATACTATTACCCGGCACGCCAGATTGCCACTTCAGCCACACCACGCACCACCACCATGCCGCCTACGAATCGATGTTCAATCGCTGTGGAGGCGGACGGTGGTACGGATTGGACGTCCGACGATCCTCGTCCGACGGTGGTCCAAACTTTGGCCCCTCCGTTCGCAACGCACGCGAACGATGCGGCCGGCTGTACCCCCAGCAACGACCGTTCTGTGTATGTCCAGTCAGTCGTCAGACGTACGCCAACGGTTCATCCGGTTTTTCAGACCGTTCCGGATGGGAGCTTGCGCTCTCGCTCTCGTGAAAACCTCATGGTCCTGTCCGATTACGTTCACTTTACTATTTCGCGTAAACATGCGTAACGCTAATGGCGAACCAGGGTGGGTGGGTGCGTACGGACATTGCAGGGCAGGCAGCCGGCAATATGTGCCGGGTGCCGGTGGTACTACCCTTACACGGTGGAGGCGTAAAACAGGATTCAACGTCGCCCGCCTGGGCCCGTCAGTTGCAAGATGATGGGTTCGATGGAACCGGTGGAACCCCCAGCATCGGTTGGGTTACATTGAGATATCTCCCCCCGTACTCTCGCTTTCATTTCTCGCGTTCACTTAGCTGTGTTGGTCGGCATGTCGTATGCGCCGTGGTCCGCGTCCGCTTCGCCTGTGACATAAGCAGGGAGACTGCGGGAGCTACAACAAAACATTGGTGTCTCATTGGTTGCTGGAATGCAGCATCCGGCTAGAGAGGCAGTAAATCTACGCCAGTAATCGAAGAAGTGGCTTTTGTGTAAAAGTTTCATAACCAGGAATCAGGATTTGGAAAACGGGAAAAAGTCACACTTTTCGCACTGACAGAGCCCCCCTTTGTTCGAAGACGAAAACGATCAAAGGAATTTCTAATTCCTTTGATGCGTGTTTGTTTGTAGTTGTTTGCATTTTTAATAGAACTAGGAGAACACCTAGTGGAATGCAACACAGATCGACATCCACAAATAGAAAATTTGCTTAAGGAAACAGGAGATAAAATCAACAGTTGGAAACTTACTAGTTGACACTCTGATTCGGGGTATGTTCCGCATTCCGTGTTCAGAAGAACTTTGGCAACAAGGGAACTAATCTAGAAGTCCAAGTAAAGGGGGGGTCCCACCATGATCAAGTTGAAGTGGAAAGTTCCCGTTCAAAATTTCCAGCAAACACGATGGCAAAATGACATTCTGCAGTCCATTATTGTGATCAGAATGAAGCTGTTGGGAATTTATTTCCCCGTTACTTAGGATGATGAAACCTTCAATTCGACGAACGCCCATTGGACGAAACGATGGTAAATGTCGAAAGGTGACAGCTCACAACGTTTGTGGTGACAAACCTTGTACAGTTAGCTTTACGCCCGAACTTTACAGCAAATTTTGGCCCCCAAAGTAATGGTTTAGAGTCTCGTTAGCGAGTCTACCTTTGGACTAACCTAAAAGTTCTAAATCAGTAACGCACGAGTGTTATTGCGTTGGGGACGCTAGATCCAT
The DNA here is from genome assembly GCF_943735745.2 of Anopheles bellator. Classification (NCBI taxonomy): domain Eukaryota; kingdom Metazoa; phylum Arthropoda; class Insecta; order Diptera; family Culicidae; genus Anopheles; species Anopheles bellator. The sequence continues at coordinate 39,647,810 of NC_071286.1, forward strand.
CTGGATCCTGGCTCATGACTCAGAACTTCGGAGTTGAGCTTTATGAGAGATAATCCAGGAAGGAATGTCAAAGGTGCCTACGGAAGGAGGATGCTATCTCAGCTATCCGCATCACATCATAGTGACCTGTGACAGCTCTCGTTGTCGTACAAAGCACGTCCGAGAAACGTTGAAACAGTGGGAACAGACTGCGAAGTGAGAAAATACTTCACTACTTCGTGGCCTGAGCCTGATGGTTCTTCCTTTTTACTATGCCATCAGCTGACAGCGATATCTGGGATGGTGGTGTGTACCATAAAGCACCCAGCGAGGACCAACTGGAAGCACAAAAAAAGAAGAATTTGAAGTTTGTTGGCGGCTGTGGAAAGTTGGCGAAAGTGGTGACTGTTTTCAGTTTCGTTCGGTTTCCATTGTGATGAAACATCGCCAAGAAGGGTCTGTGTATGTGTGTAAGCCCTTCTCGTGCCGTACGTATGTGTGTCTGTTCGTTTCTGATACGCAAAGGAAGACGATGATGATGATGATGATGATGGTGAGTGAGCATAATTCTTTTCGCAGTTGCGCCTTCTTTGGTCTTGGGTCACACATAATAAACTCCACTTTCCCTCCTCAACATAACACCGGGGGACTTGTGAATCGCATTTTCCCTCCAGAATCTCATCCCGTTTCCCGGTTTCGGTGGTCGGTATGTTGTGTTTTGCTCCTGGCCGCCACCTACCAACTGATGCTTCACTTTCCATGAGCACCACCACCACCACCGACACCAACCGATCCTTTTTTGCCGTCGTCCACCGCGCGTCTCTTGCGTGTCGCACTCATGGCTGGCGCGTGTTTTGTTGCCCACTCTACCGGCAACCACTCCCACACCCACACAAACACACGGTTTCTTTCAACCCCCAAACCACCCGAACGCGGAAGGTCGTCCGTCTGGCGCTCGTCTGCTTTCCAGAGGGCCACCGGTTCCCGTTCCTATTGGCGGCGGCATTCCCGTCGCAGCCTCCCTCCCTTCGATGCTCTCCCTTTTTTCTCCACCAAAGTAGGTGCAGCCGGCTGTACTTGAAAAATCCCACCTCCCACCGCGAGTGCTGGAGCCACCCATCCAACCACCCACTTCAGCTGGGTTTGTTGGATGGTTGATTGGTGGCGCCTCGCACAACCTCCGGTCGCTCCCTGTCAACGTGGCTCGTCGTGTCGCGTAATGCTCCGCTGCAACCTGTTGATGGGGACCTGAACTAGCCATTGCTCTCCCGCTTCTTCCACTGTCATCGATCGGCCTTTCTGCCACCCAAAACAGGCGACTTTTATTGAATGCCTCACAGTCAGATTTTCGTTGTCGGCTCCTTGTCCTCCATAGAGTCTGCACAATGTATGGGGATGATTTCATAAGAAGAAGCATTGGCCATAGTTGATCAATGATTATTTCATTCTCCTCAAACGCTCGATGATTAAAACAGATACTCAAAATATTGTCATTAGTGAAGAAACGGGTCAATTAGTCTTATCGCTTCTCAAGCAAAGTAGTTGATGTATACACAGTATTTCTTCCAATCTAATTCATGCAAATCGGATGACAGATTAAAACGCTTTGCGCGTTTATGTGTCAGAAGGTTTAGTTCCCCTGCTACAACCGCTTGAGTTGCTGGAATGTCGTCATATAAGGACCCTTTCATGGCCAATTAGGGCTTGGGGAATAGGAAATAGTCACATGTTGACAGATCAGACGAATACGGAGCGTTGTCTTTTTGGCGCCTTTAATCATATCTTTCGAATGTGTTACACGAGTTACATCCTTTTGATAGCCTGTTAGTTCAAGCGAAACATAACGAGAACAATAAATGTGCCGTATTTCCATTCTTCTAAGATATAAAAAATGAGCACAAACTTTTTTTTCAAATCATTACGTAAAATTTTCCAAATAATATCTTTACTTGCAGTACACTCCTCACCCAATATCTTTACGGTGGAATTTCCATCCACAAAACAATGATTTCACAAACATTTCCCAGCAATTCTGAATGGTTACGAATGATTGTGTGCCTTTCATCATCTTCCAAGTCCTTACGATTTTCTTGAACTCGTTTATACGAAACAAAAACTCTTTCTCTACTCATTCACTCATCAGCATACACCTGTAACAAATTATAGGCATCAGCACATGTTTTACCAATGTTTCAAACAAAATTTAATATTGGCTCTTTGTTTCATTTTTCTTGTTTTTTTTAAACATGAACACTCCACCTACTGCCACATAAAAGCTCATATCTTTCGAATCTTTTGCATCTAATGCATTTGCAGAGATTGTTTTTAATACTTTATATTTTGTTTTAATTGTCTCTCTGGTCGAGCTGTAAGTTATGTAAGTTAAGTGAGTGTCAACTAGGCTTCTTAGCCCGTTGACGGTACGAATAAATAGATAAAAAGAACCTCCCTTTCAAACGATGTCACCAACAAATAGATATGGTTGCATATTATATATTTTTATAATGAAATCTCGTCACATAATGTTTATGTCCAATACGCATCCGCAAACACAAAACCTGTAAGTTTTTCCTGGGTTTTCTTTTTCGTTGGAACCGCGGAATATGGAAGCTCCTTTTCATTTCGCTCAAACCAGCTCCAAATGGACGTCAGCAATCAGCAAACCATCATTGGTATGTACCTTGAGCAATAACGTGACATCCGACGGACTTTTTAAAGCACACATGTTCATGCTGCAACAGTAGTAAACTACACACAGTTAGTACAAAAATCATGTGCATTTCGTCAGCATAATGTGCGTCATCGTTCGTTCGGACGTCATGTGTTGGGCTACAAAAAAAACCGAAGCGGAAACGAGTTCGATGGCTTTGTTTTATTATCGTCCGCCCAAATGTTCTCGGAAAATTGGGGTTCCATTTTCTTGTCCGCGCTGTGGCTCACCCGAAAATCGGAGCGATAGAAAGAAAGGCGAGTCGTGGACACCAATTCAGGGCAGTAAATCGTGTTGCGTCTCCGACGACGAGAAATCGAAAGCGTTTCCGATTCTGTGAACGATTTCGCGAAGGATATTCGATTCCATTGGTGTACACGTGTGTGTGTGCGTTCGCTAAGTAATCCATTTTCTACGGGCCTTAGCTTTTAGTTTGATGTAGAAAGAAAAATACAAGCTTCAGCTGCTGTGTTGTCCGCTGGAAGCGCCCAAGACAACACCAGAAAAAAAACAAGCAGAAAGAAATGTCGGCTACTGTCCGCCGGAAATACTGCTCCCGCGTGCCCTGAACGCTGTGCTCCTCCGGGAATTGAGTGGGGCATTATCCGGTCTCCTTTGGCCCACCCTGGTGCTCCTCCTTGTTTTTCTTTTCCATCACCACAGGAACCGGTGCGAGGCGAGCGGGAGGCGAACGAAACGGAAACGGCCCCCCCTGAAGCCGTCCACGTCCACCTCCGTTCCGGCAATCCAGCAACTTTATTGCTTCATTTCGTTGTTTTCCGTGGACCACCATGCGCCTCCATCAGGAGCACCCTGCCCCCGGGGGCACCGCATTTCTTTCCAGTTTTCCGGCGACGACGACGACGACGAGAAAGCTACGTTAGTGTGGGTGTGTTCGTGGTGCCGCCACCGCCGTGGATCTGGCGGTTTCCGTGTGCTGCCGCGGCCGCTGAAAGTGAAATGAAGCTTCTTCGTCACGACAACTTTTCTTTCCCGCGGCGCCATTTTCTTCTCGTTCACCACGCGCGCCTGACAACGGTGGCAGCCGCGCAGGGTTCCTTCCTTTATGCTGGCTAGTTCCCCCCGGGGAGCGAAGGATAAAGAAAATCAATATTCTGCTCCTGTCGCCAGCGAGCGCGCCTGCTTTGTGTGGCCACCAGGCTATGAGAATGAGAAGGCAGCAGAGTCACTAGGGTGCCTGAGAGAGAGCGAGAGAGATAAAGAGAGAGAAAACGAGAGAGAGTGAGAGCTAGAGCCTGACAACAGAAAACGCGGCGGAACTGAGACAAGTTTCCAAGATCGCGTACCCGGCGAGGTTGATGGAAAAACGCCCAGAACCGTTACTTATTTGACATTTCGACACGGGAATAAACATGGCACTTCTTCCACGTCGCCTTGAAAACTAATCATGTGAAGCTTTCGGGCCGGAATCTTCGTTGTGTTTTAGAAAGGACAATGCAGGAGCAGAGGATTGAGCAGAGAGAACGGCTCAATAGACCAATGGACATTTTATTAAAAATTTCCTCCAGCAATCTGTTTTTTAGGTACAACAACCACGTGACGCACGTGCACTTTTCGAACAGTAAACAAAATCACTTGATACGATTGCCGATGCCGATCTGGGCCGGCCGATGGGCTACAAATTTAGAGCCGCTTACGAATCGCCGCTTCTTAAAAATTCAAATTGTAAAACACACCACCCCGGCACGTCGTCGGTCGTCGGCGATAAAAGTAAAGTACTGACATTGAAACTTATGCCCGCCGGCGCGGCAATGGCGATTTTGCGTTTGGCTTGGCGTTTGTGTGCTTTCGACTCTAACGAAACCGAAAGTGGACTAAAACCATCCCCTTTCAAGGCAGAACCACATCAAACCAAAGCACCCGAAGCAGGGCTGGGGGCGTTCAAGGGTTGTAACCGTCTCCCACTTTCGCCGGATTCATAATGCTGCTCCGCATCGTCGCCCGATGTGGCTTTCGGTGGTCGTTACCACCGGTCACGACGATCGTCACGATGTTTACTTTCCTGCTTGTTAAGCGTTATGTGTGGCACTTCTACAACTAACCGACCGTGTACGCTCGTGTGAGAGCGGTTCCCCAAGGTGCAGAACCGCCCGGAAAGCAGCACGCATCGGGTTGATAATTTTTTACAGCGCACGGAGTTTTCATGCTCTCGGTGAAAGAGAAGAAGACTGTGAGCATAAGAATGGCAAAGCGCGGTCATGCTGCTTCACGAAACCATTCCGCACAATTTAACGATCAGTCGGCTTCTCGTAGAGTTGCTCGGAAACCTTTCTTCGCTGTGCACGGCGGCATTAAATGTGATTTTCGTCGATAAAAATGGAGCATTCGCTTCACCTGCCCGAGGCAGGGACCCTCGGAACCCAAAATAAGGGAGCACCTGGGTGTTTATGTCGGGGGCACCTCAAGCTTCCGATCTGTCGCACCTTTCTTGAGATTTTCTTTGGCAAAGTCCATTTTTCCTCCATTTTCCCACCATTTCTGTAATTTTTCTGTTTTGGTGTTTCTATCATTCCAATCGACACCATTCTTATCGTCATATATTTGGCTATGTTTTATAAATTCACTTTTGTTTCTTTTCCATTCAGTTCATATTGCATTGCTTGCTGGTGGCTTATGTTTATTATTATTATGGCCGCTAACGAATTTTCAAATATCATTGGGCTTTTCGGCTCTCGTGATTTCATTTAAACGTTAATCGCAGCTCTTGTTGGCTTCGACATTCAGTTCGTGGTCGGCCCGCAATACGAATGATTTTACATTTTTTCGACACTCTTCTTCATTACCACCGGACACATAGGCAATAGGGTGCCATTTCCGCAAGAAAGCAATAAAAACGCGCTTCTGTGACACACCGGGGCCCACGCGACAACGATAAAAAATTACCGGAAAGGAAAAGCACTTTGGGAAACTTTTTCTTCTCCAATCCTTGTCGGATGCGTTCTGCTTGCGCGTTCCGACGCTGGGTTTACGACTTTTTCCAACAATACGGAGGGTTGACGTCCACGATAAGTGTTGTTACAGTTCTTAGCGTGTATTGCCAAATGCGAAGGGGGGCCTATAATATGCGCACCGATGGTTTTAGTAATTGATCGTTTAAATGTCGATTTCGAGAGATATTTCTTTCACAACCGACCGGCTCAACGGGAACGTTGTGCGATAAGGCGATGCGTTTGCGTATTCGAAATCCTTACGAATTTCAGTGATATTCTAAAGCACATTTGCTACAAGCAAGCTACATTTTGTTTGAAAATTATGGAACTGATTGAATATTTATTATTCTATTCTTATATCATCTAAGGACACTTAATAAATCGTTTCTTCTATCCTTTCTTTGCAGGTAATTACCCTATCCAAAGTTGGTTTATTCGTAAAATCGTTCGTCAAAACTAATGTGGTAAGAGCGAAACAAATCTAACATGTAAAACGGACCACTTACCTCCCATATCTGTCGCCTTTTGCCACCGACGGCGTGTCGCACGGTGAAGAAGAGAAAAATGTACATTAGAACACGGAACAGAGGTCACCACGGCCGCAGCTGTTCCATTCAGCCGCCCCTCGGCTAATTGCATCAACCGACTTCGGCTTCATCAATCCGTTACCCAGCCGGCCCGTGGCGCCTCAGCCGTTCTCCCGTCGGCTCGGTCCTTCTCCGGATTCGTTCATAATCATCATTACCGTCACCGTAATACCTCCGCCATGTCTCGTTAGGCGCTCCATTCAGAGCTCCAGCTGATGGGTGGTTGAGTGGGCAATTTAAATATGTTTTCGTTCCGTTCGATTCGATCGCCCCACATATAATTCGGTTCTCCATTTTTTTAAGTGCTTTGCCACGAAGAAGGTAGTTATTGTTTACGGGGCTAATAAAACAGACCTTGATATGAACTCTCTACCATGCGCTTTCCAGTGCTCGGCTGCTCGGCTCAGTGCACTTTGAAACATTTCCTGTCCCGTACTCCTTATTGTCGCCAGCTGACCGAACTCAAATGCTGACAACTCCGAGATTTGAAGTTGCATCGCATCTTTTTTGGAATTCTTGTAATTGTAAAGCAAAAATGATAATGATGTTAAAAGCATTTATAAACATTTCAGCCTCACTTTATGGAATCGACCTCAGTTCTTAAGCGATAAAGTATTAATGCTGGCAAAGGGAAACATAAGCATAAAAACAGAAAGGCAGAGAACGTGCGAAGGACGCGTTCTCGTTGCGTGTTTGCCATCATCTGTCGGTAAACGTGATTTATGTGATTTTATGCTCCCGGCACTGGCTGCCTGCGCCGGGTTTCAGCCCATCAGCAGTCCGCCAACGGGTTGGCCTTAGTCAAACATTTGGAGGGCATAATATCGAAGAGAGACGATTGCCGGCTGCGATGCGACTGCGATGTTGATTACTACTACGGGCGGCGGTAATGTTGGCAGACCTCGGATCTCTCGGCCGGACCGTCCGTCGTCTTTCCATGCGTGACTATAGCACATTCGTTGGCTGCTTTCACTATTATCATCATCGCCATCACCACCACCACCATCATCGTCCTCGTCCTTGTGTATGTTTATGCGTCGTGCCCAACGCATGCTGGCTCTCCGACCATTTGTTGTGATTTTTGGTGAATACATTTAGAGCGGCAAACGGGAGACACGCGGCGTCCGGATGTGGGATGCTAGGGGAAATTCTTCTTCTTCCGGCGACCCACATCCTACCCCGCAGGCCGGTCCCACAGTCACATCAGCTGTTTTTGGTCAACGATTACCTACAGAGAGAGACCGTAGGTGTAGGCCGCACAACCACCGGCTGGAGGGAGTGCTGGCTGGATACGTTTAGACTCAGATCTGGGGATGACGCCGTTCGAACATGTGTTCAGTTGGCGGATTGCGAGAAGCGGGAAAGCATCAAACGTGCGTGTAGCGCGCCGCAGACCGGCCAGTTCCAGCCTGCCACTAGGTCAGTAAGCAATTTGCAGCCGACACAACGCGTATGGTACGGATAGGACAGTGCACGATCTGCAACTACCACTAACATCAAAGCCTGGACGTGTCAGTAATGGTGTCCTGCTGTGACAGGTAGTACGCGTTCGTTTATCTTAACTTTACCAATCGCCAATCGTAGAGCTTAACGCTATAGGTCAAGGACGACGCTGTACAGTAGAGGGTATGCCAGACAAGTCGCTGGTTGGTAACCATCAACTAGATTTTGCATGAACAGTTCTTCCAAAAACAACAAAAATTGTTTGGAAAGTCTTCTATCGCTGAGTAAAAGTATACTTTGGTGTAAGTACCAGGGCAACCTATATTCAGTTATATAATGTAGGTCTGCAAATTAATTCTTGCGGTTTTTGTTCGACATGTGTGGCTTAACTACAACAACAAAACATATGGCTATTTTAATGAAAGTATTATCCCTAGTATATCCCTAACATTAGAAGAGATCCAGAGACCCATTTTTCAATACTTTCATAAAAAGTGCTTTCAATCGCTGTGCTGCCAAATCATTACTCATGCAACATATAGCAGTACGAAACAGGCACAAACGCATTAATTATTGACGATAGCGTTGTCCATCAATAATTTCATTAGGTTTTAAAATCTGAAAATAAACCACACTGTTCATAGCTTACCGTATACACAGCATAACCGTTGCAAAGTGAATATTTCGCTTTGGTTTCGATGAACGTGGTTCACCAGGCTGTACCCAGGCCTTTTTGCGTTTAGGATTGTTGTAACAACTCCCCTTTTCATCACAAGCGACGATTCGATACAAAAAATCCTTTGTTTTAAGTAAAGTAAGTAATTCACAAACGGTTTTCCTTCTTTCATTGTCTCTATCCTTTTATTGGATGGAACCCAATAAGACATTTTTCTAATCATTCCCACGGCACTCAGACGATGAGAAACTGTTGTGTCTCCCAACTCCTAACATTTGTTTCTGTATGTTTTTTATGCATCTGACATGCATCCCGATCGAGCAATGCTGCCAGTTCTTCATTTTACTGTTTCTGATCGCTCTTGGTTTTTCATGCCAAAATCACCACATTTTAACGGCGCAAACCACATCTGACACGTTCTTTTGGCAAAACCATGTTCACCATAAACATCCGTGAAAATACGATGAGTTTCGGAGGCACTTTTTTCATATTGAACAAGTACTCCCCGCAAAAACACGTTATCAGGAACAAAACTCGTCATTTTCAGATGCTTAAAAAAGTGTTGTTTAAAACATTAACATCATTAAGTGAGTAATGTCTGTTGTATAATCGCAAGAAGTAATTTGCACACTCAAAACTGTCGTAGAGTAAAAATTACAGGAATTGTCTCTACTCTAGACAATACACCTACATATTATGGGTCTTTTATGTGTCCACAGAGCGGTCTCTTGAGTGTAGCGAACAAACCCCACAACTCACATTATGCTTAGTCAGGCATTTGGCGAATTATATGGGTCAAGTTTGTGGCGAAATGATCACGTAAACTTATCCGGTCATGATCACGTAAATGTGACGCAAAAACCAAGAATTGTTTCTCCACAAACCGCCGGTCTTGTTTGACATTACGCAACCGACGCGTACTACACTCATACAGTATTCTTTGATAACCGGTTTAACCGGTTGGAAGGAATTCAGAATGCACCACACCACAATAATCAAACCGTTTCCGGTTAGGTCTTTCGTGTCGTTCTTTCAGACTTTCAGAAGTGACCTTAATGTGGATTTTATACCCATTCTTTCGCGTCTTGAGTCTTACGAGGGAATCGACGCCGAGAGTAATGCTTCTCCGCCAGAAAGAAAGCCATTGAAGTCCAGCGATGTTGCCTTTATTCAATTAGAGCACGAGCACACCAACGGCTGCGCCTCATTAGTACACGACCGACCCAGCGGCAACTCTCCCGCTTTGTCAGCCGCACTACTTGTCAACGGCACATTGACCTTCACCGGCGTCGACGGCGGCGGAGCATATGCTCAGCTGGCCGGCCGTGCAAGAGAAAACACAACAAACCGGGCGCGGGCTCGAAAACTATTAAACAAATCCCTATTCGCCGCAACTCGCTTCCTGCTGCCGGCCACGTGCCTCGAGTGTTCGCATGTTAGATATGGATGTTGCTCGTAAATTAAATCGGCTTTCGCGAAAGAATGGAGACGGCGGTTGCGGCGGCAGGGGTCGCGGTGACGCAGAATAAACATTGCCGAGCCGCGCGAGTCTAATGATAGATAAACGGGTAGAGGACAAAGAAAAATAAAAGAAAAAGAAAACGCCACGCACACTTCTCCAGTGAGAGCGGCGGAACTAAGCGGAGGGGTTCGATGGAATTTTGACAGCCTTTTATTGACACCAGCTGCTGCTGGGGCTGAACGATCGAGGACGAACGGCGAGCGGGGAAGATACGAAGGTCGTACCCAGCCCGGCCAGTTCTGGGTCAACAACAGGCGCAACGTCGTTATTATTGCCGTACATTGACCTTTCGCGCGGTTGCCGGCAATCACACACACGCACACGCCGGTTGAATGTCCCGATACATGCACACAGCTCGTGCATCGTGCATATGCGGCCAGCTCGCCGTGATATTGTGGTACGTGCAGCCAAAGGTGACCAATCCGTTTCTTGAGTGAGTGTTATTGACGGCCAATACAAAGCCGGCTTTCGCGCCACCTGTTTGCCTGATGTTTTGTAATGGTGTAGGACTTGTGCCTTGCTGTGGTGTGCCTGAGCGCTTTGCGAGCACCCACCGATGAGGAACTTGACAGCCGGTTCATACCATACCACCATCCGTTAATTGCCGAGCGGCGGATTTTCCTGTTCGATTGCATCTTTAAGATGGTCCAGTACAGGAACTCCAGGTGTTTGTGGGCTCTACGGTGCAGCAGCTCATGACACTTGATTCTCCTGACCAATCCTATCAAAAACTCTCCCCAAAACTCCGACCATTGTTGGTGTTTGATGATTCCCTTCGAAAATAAGTCGACTATGCCCATAAAATATTCAACTGTTGGAGTGACAACCCGATGGCTCGTCCGCAGATCTGCACCGATCCGTCGGTTTCCAAGCGAAAGAAGTCAGTTCAAACCCCCGACGGTGTGGATCAACTTGAGTGCAAACTGTAAGCTGTCACTCAATACGGCACTGTCCTTTCTAACAGATCCATCCATAGTACAGGTTTATTTATTTCATAGTTTCAAAAAAAGTGTTTGTTGAGCAAAAACACATGAATAAATCAGTTTTTAATGAAACATTTTTTTATAGTGAAGTTTGTGCTTTGCCCCACAGTATTCGTGAAACACAATATCGTTCAGATGGCCGCCTCGGGACCGATGGCGATAGTCCATTCTGAGAAGATAACTTTCAATAACTTTTTTCCACATTTCGGGTGGCCACGTGCCTCGAGTGTTCGCATGTGTTCGCATGTTCGCATTCGCAGATATGGCTATTGCTCTAACTTGACGGATGTTTCAAATGCTCCAAAGTTACAGGTGGCTTGTCACCATAAACACGATCTTTTACGTAGACCCACAAGAAAAAGTCCAATGGTGTCAAATCGCCTGGCCAATATCTTCGAAGTCCAAATCTTCAATTGCAGGAAAAAAATTGTTATCATCCGGCCCGGATTTGAATGTGATGGTCCTTCCTTCAAAGTTTTCGAAAATATAAGGTCCTATGACACCGCCAAGTGAAAAATGTGCCTCGTCGCTTAAGAAAATTTGGCTGGAAAAATTTCTGGCCTCAAGAACCCAATTGACGTATTGTCTTCGGTGGTTGATGGTCAGTAGACTTCAGAATTGTTGTGTTAGCTAGATTTTATACTAATGCAGGTGCAAATCCAGGTGTAAAATTGTCCTGACTGACCCGAAAGAAAATTTCATTTCTTGAGCACGACGGTTTATGGACAAATTTGGGTCTTCGGCCACACTTTTGCACTCTGGATATCCGAACCTGTACGCGTTTCTTCAAATTTTCGCACAATCTTACCAATTAACTGTACACTAGCACGATTATGACGACCAAAGTCACTTCTCTAATGGCTCGAAACGTATTTCCATTTGAAACCCAACTTTTGTAGTAAGTTTTCAAAAATTTCACACGTTGTTCTGTTGTTTACAATTCAATTCAGTTTGCAAAATGGCAGACATTCATTTAAAAGTTTGGGGCATTTGGGTTGACAGATATATTCGAAAACTGTCAAGTGTCAGCACCGTGATTTCGGCTCTATCTGAAATGGACCATCATATCTCCGCATAAAAACAAGACTTTCAAGGTGGAAAACACACATCAGCCGTTTGTCGGCAACAGATTACGCAACAATTCGACACCAGAACCAAATAAGAAAAACAAGAATTGAATTTGAATGCACTCAGTCAAAATTTTAAGCGAACTGTACTGTGAAGCCTTGGTTTCGGGCGCTTGTCTATAGGCCACAATCACACGGAGCTTTCTCGTCGGAGGTCATGTAGCACCAAACCTTCTCAGCTTCCCAGCGTGTGTCATTCAGCGCGCTGATAGCGACGCGACCTGAAGGTTACTAAAGCCTGAACTCCTCCCGAACTGACCCATCGTAATGTGATTAAATATTGTTTGCATCACAAATGAATGCTGCTTCAATTTAAGCCATTTCCACTAGCCATAGGGCGCGGCAATAATCAGGGGTGTCGGGGTCAGAAAGGTCACAGATGCAGATGATGCAATCATGCATCTCTCGCCGTACTGGCCCGGCGGTGAACTTCCAACGCACACACATAGTGTAAAAAGAGAGGCAGGACGATGAAGAATGTGTCAAACAGAACTTTTGGGCAGGTGCACCGCGGACACGGAGAATGACGAAGGGAGCGTGCGCTCGCGTGAGACGGATGACATAAGAAGTGCGGCGCGGGCCTCGTTTTGATTTGCACACAGAGCGTTGAGGAGAGCGCGGCTGATGGCGCGACGGTGCCCCGCGGATTGGTCTATAAAAATTTATCGCTCGGTAGACAGTGGGCTAACGGGGCATGGGGACTGGCTTGTTGGTGCGGGGGGGAGTCGGCTACAATGAGTCTCGTCGCACGCTGCTCTCCTCCGCGGCGGCGGCGGTGGTTATCGGTGTGTTGTCTCGTGTGCCGCCGTTGGTCGGAACGCGCCACATTAAAAGGGGGTGGTGAATCCCGACGCTCGCCGTGGAAGAGGGTGAATCAGGAGGTGGCGACGTCGGTTCCTATGCCCCTCTGTTGCAACGGCCGGGCACTAGGAGAAGGGTGGCTCTCAAGGTCTCAAGGTCGTTGTTGGTTAGGTGGCGGCGGCCACCAATCGGACTGTCGGTCGGTCGGTCGGTCGCTTTTGCTTGCCTTGTTATTGATACCGTTGCCGCACGTTGCTGCCGTTGCTGCCGGGGAACGCAAACGTGAGAGAGTGAGAACGCACGACCATTGCGTAGGATGGAAAGGGACCGAAGCAACAACAGCAACAAAACGGGAAACAAAACCTAAGGGAAGTGAAATTCGTTTGACGATGGGAAAAAGATTACTCACCCACCGCCGACCGCCCGGTGGGAAGGTAGTGGCTGTGCTGGCGAGGGGTTTGTTTTGATTTGGATTCGCCATATCCCGCGCGACCGACCGCCTGAATCCTCCCGCCCACTCTGCTGGCCTTCTTCCGCGTATGCCGGGCCCTCCCCGCAAGGTGGACCTGTTTGTCGTCGTCCCACAGCTGGTGATGCGCGAACCCCCCACACCCGGGTGCTTCTATCTTTTTCTTCCCCAACATAAACTCAACGTCACTCCCCCCGGGCGGTGGACCAATCCCTTTCTCTTTCGTACGGAGAGCAGCGAGTTCAGTGGCCTTTGGTGCGGGACGCCACCAGCCCAATTGAAGTCTGACCACGCTGCAACTTTGCATTCGCAACTTCCCTTGGATCTGGAGCTCGTGTGGCTGTTGTGGAAGATTATTTTTCTTTCCGTTGTTTACGTGAAAGTTTAATAAAAATGGCTCATTACTTTTCTTTCGTCTGTTTATGAATCCCGACGTTGAGTAGAGTCACCTTACGTCAGTAATACACATGAATACAGTGTTTTTTGGTCATAGTTTTTACACTGACAGCATGTTTTTTAAACCATAACTTAAATTGAAACTGTCAACTCGATGGCTTCGGAATCGATCGACGCAATTCTTTGTTCTCGCGTCTAAAGTTTCGTTGCTTCTCGACCCTGAGAGACACTGCTACTGAAGAATTGTTTCTCCAGAGTGACACTATCCGCTGTGTCACACCTTTCCCAACGCTTCCTCCCTAGTCAGTGGTTTTCATTGCCAGCGCTGAACATCATTTCATTTACGTAAAACAATTAAATTTACGTACCTCTCCAACGCTTTTTTAATCCATTAGCGCGATCGCTGTTAGTTGGCTTGGCTTCTATCGAGCGCAAACGCGCACCGCACCGCGGATGTCGATAATTTCCAAAGGACACCGTAGGATAATACACGAATTAATTAATTATTCTTGTATCGCTGGAAGCGTGCGATAAACAGTGGGGGTGTCCCATCGCATCGGCACCTTCCGCGTAGTTCATAACTTTCCCGCTCTGTGTTTGTTGGTGGATGGAAAAACGCGGTTTCCATTTTTCAATTCGATATGTTTCCTTTTTTCCTTGGACAATACCGGTTTTTTCCTCATTTCAATAATTGATAACGTATTAAAATAAGGGGTCCTGTATACACTGGCCTGACTGGCTGGCTATACCTCCTCCTCCCCATGTGATAGGTGGCCGCGGAATTGATCGATTTTTCTCGCCTGAGAGTTTGCTCGCGTGCGTCATCATCAGCATTCAACGTCATCGACCGTAATAAGCCATCATCATCGCGCGGTGGGGCACGGATGGCACGAGACGGGGATCCCGTGTCCCCATTAGGGAGGGATGAGATTTAATTACGAGTCGATGCACAATCGATTGAAATAAAATATATTTACCTCATAAAAGCCCATCGACAAACGCAGGCACATCGCCACCACCACTTGCGCAATTTCACATGGAAAAATGAGATAAATTATGTGGCAATGACTATTATATGAACGATGATTGTTATGGAAACGCCAGAAGTCGCCACCAGCTTGCTGTGTTGTCATGCTGTTGGGCTGCCCTCAACAACAGTAGCCAACTACCGAGTCCTTCGACATTCTGTTCGTTCCCCAGCTGTGGGAGATTTTTTAAACGATTGTAAGCTGTTTCCATGAGTCCAATTAGATTGCTATTGGGTTTCTACAATTGTTCGGTTTACTAAAAACCCTTAACTCACCAGAATAACCAGGAATCGGAATCTAATTCGTACTACAAAATCGCTCCAGTGGTGGGTTTGATATTAACTCGTCGCTGACTAGATTCGCTCGTCACTCGTGTTGAATTTCATGGGACGCTCAACCAAAGTTCACGGGTTGTTCCGTTTATAATCAAGCCATTGTATGCTAACTATGCCTATCTGGCCTTTTCCCTTAATGGCTTGGACCGATTTCTCCAATCTAGCGCACCACAATGTGAAACAGTTCAGAATAAAATAGAAGTCGTCATCATTCTAACAATTTTGTGTAATTTTCATCAATCAGTCCCCGGCGGGGTTGGCGACAGCAGGAGGTGGTGGTACAAAACGCCACATGAACCTACGACTCATCAACCCCCGGTGGCGCAAAAAATATAGTAGGTCGTGGTTCTGGATTCGTTTAAAAAATTATAAATAAAATTAATACCAACCAACCGACCGAGCGTTTCGCGAGCACCGATTGTGTGCGGTGATCTGTGCGGATGATTTCTGATTTCATTACACGTGGAAAAATACCACGAACAATGAACGGAATGCTATCGGAAAATTAAGGGGGAAAATTGGCATTTTGGAGGCGATTTTATAAAGTAATGTTTCTTATTTTTCGCGCTTTGAGTGTCACGTTCCTCTTATTTGAAAATGTAAAACAATCACATACAATAAGACACAGTACAAAATTAACCTGTCGCACAAAGAAGAATGCTCGAAATACAGCACGGCTCAGCACATAATAAGTTCATTGTTAAACGTTTTAAAGTACAATTTTAAATCATAAAATATGTCTTATCGCCGTTTGATTGAATGTGAGGAACAGTGAGGTGAATGTTTAATGAGGTTTTTGATGCTGTTTTGGTGGCGCGCACAGACACCGGAGCATATCAGGCTCATTAGCACACGAACGTTAGCAAAAGTCATTTCAGAGACACGCGGAACTTTGTAATCCCGTAATCTTGCCCGAAACAGGACACGACGAGCCCGAGCAGCAAACCCGTGCGAAGCATAACCGGTGCCACACAGAGTACATTATGATTGACGGTGTGATTGTGCTCCGCGGTCAACTGACTCCTCACCCAGTTAACTCTCGCAGATGAATTGTCCACGCTATTTTTATAACATCTTTCTTTTGACAACCTTCAATCAAAGCAAAGTAAAAACAATATATAATATCTCCAACATTAATATATTCATGAGAGTAGCAACATGTTGGGTTTTATTTTGATAAAAGATAAAATAACAAATCATATCAGTTAAAAAGTCGGTTAGTGATGGCATGGTAAATTCATATTATGCTGTCAAAATTTTGTGTGGCTGGCAGCCACTGTTTGCGCACCGAATGCCGGGTCGATTCTCTTTGTTGGTGAACTTTTAGTTTTCTAATTATTTCTTTCGGACCTTTCTCGCTGGAAGGCTCCACAAAATTTAATTACCACATTTGCATACGCACCCCGTGCTCACTGATGCTTGCAATGCTCCTACTTCTGTGGCATCCGGCTGGCTGTATAGGTCACTCTCCACAGCAGAGTGCGAATGATGCAATTTTACGATGCATTTATAGTAGGTGTGCTAAAAGTGTAATGAGGTTTTCTCTTTATTTTATCAATTCATCATTTATTGCATGCCGCTCACGGGCTTGATCCCTGTCGGAGGGGTTTACGCGTAAATGATTGCGAAAATATTAACATCCTTTTACAGTTTGGTTTTCATAGTCAATAATCATTATTGTGCCGACTACTCAGCGTCAGCGTATGGCTGATTTATGCTTTACTGAACTTAGGCAAAGAAAAAAATTCAAGTAAAAGATTTACACCAAAAGCGTCATTTAAATGTGGCCAACCGTGCAACGATCGATGACAAATTGGCCACCAGCCGCTTTTCCCTACTGTAGCTTGAAGTGTGCCCATACTGACCGAAAGAGGGTAAACAAAATGTCGAAGAAAAAAGGTGGCCCAGCCCCAGGGCGTGACTTCTGTTTCTCTCAAGACACACACCAATGGCCGCCGGCGGCTGCTTCACCCGTTCTCTGCTGCAACCCCCAATCAGCTCACCGGCTGTGAAGGTGCGGTGGCTGACCACACCACCCCAACCATGAAAGTTGCCCTCTCGAAGCGACGGCAAAAACCTCTGGAACCTCTGGGCCCGACCCAAGCAACGGGGTTTTCCATTTCCTCAATGCGACTCAATCGGCAGACGAATGAAAAAGAGCTTCCTTGGGTCACGAAGCCGTCGGGACGGGCGACCGTCAGCACGACGGAAGCTTACGCCATTTCCATCCGCCTCCGTTATCCGGCCCCTGGCCTCGCCCGTACGTCGCGCTGGCGCTTGACGTCATTGCGATGAAATTAATTGGTTCTATTTCCATTCCTCATCCGCCGACGACGACGGAGCGACATTTACTTCCGTCTTCTCGCTGCTGTGGTTCTCTCGTATCCAGGTCCCCATTTCCGAATACCCATACTTATGACATCCAATCTCGCTCTCTCGCTCTCGCGCTCTCTATCAGACTATTTCTGTGAGAAAATGTTTCAGGGGAGTTCAGGCTGAACTTTTGACAAACTATCGTTTTTACGATCGATCGGAAGGCAGAGCTCTCCTTACTAATCTCGTTTTCGCATTCGTTTTATAGTTGTTTTTTCGGGGTGTTTTGCTTCATTATGTTTTTGTTAGGCGATTGTAATGTTATGATTTACTCATCTTTTTTACTTTATCGTAGTCCAACAGTTCTGCTGAATCCATCTTAATCCAATTAAACAAGGGATCAAAAGAATATAAATCAACAAAGCAAGAAAGGGGCAAGACCTCAGAGTTTCAAACTACAGGCGATTCTTTGTTTAATTTTTCCCGTACAATGTTGCAACGTTTAGTGGTTCGATTTTTCACCTGCGATTTGAACAGGAACACGTTCCGAAACGTCAACTAAAATATATGAAAAATGTTTATGTAAAGTCTAAAATGTAAAATAGCAAAAAAAAGGGAAATATTATTGTCTATGCGCTCACCTCGTGCAACATGAAGAACTGAAAGAAAACTCATTAAATCACGCACGCGCTTGCTTAGATGCATTCAATAATTAGTTTTTTTTTGTTGGTGCAATGCACATGAAAAAGAAGGGTTGATAAAGGGGCTCAGAAAGGATGTAGGGTGTAGGGTGTTTGTGCCCAACGGCGGCACGACAATAAAGTTAGGAAAATTAGGGAGAAGTCTGTACGCCTCACATCACAGCGGTTCGAGAGCCCAGCACACAGTTGCCCCGTGAGCGGATGCTCTCTGGTTACAGCACAGCAAGTGACGGCGACGACGACGAGGACGTTCGTGCGTTAATTTCCTTTACGTGTGGTTGAATACAGTGCCGAAGGATAGCACACCACTCAACCGGCGACCGGCGAAGGTGCTTATAATTTTCAAAAGTTGTGTGCCGTGCCGTGTGTCAAGCAGACGATGGGCCCCGAAGACGACGGCGACAGCATTAATGTCGGGATCGAAGGAGCTCGCCCGAGACGCGCGCGCGCGATGGTGGACGAGAGATTGAGTTTCCGTTTTCGTGAGGCACGGCACGGCACGAAATGAGAAAAATGTTATTCAAGAGTGGGTGGTGGAAAGAGCGTGTGCTGTGGGAGGTCGTTCGATTCATCAGCACCCCACACAACACCCGCCGATGAGCTCGCTCACCCGGCCGTCCGTACGTCCGTTTTTGTACCCTCTGCTGGCTGGCGTGTGACTTGGGAACGGCCACCTCTCGGTCTTCCACGGTCCGCGGGGCACTTATTGCGAAGACCCCCGAGAGGGACAGCAAACAGAGGGAGAGAGCGCAAGAGGCCTCGTTTTTCGATGTGGCAGGCAAGATATTCTGTTGACGAGAAACCCCAGCAGCAGCAACTTGAAAATATATTCCTGCGCCCCGCTCCGGCAGCGAAGAAGAACCCAACAACGATTTGTCTTTCTCCTCTCCTTCTGGCCGCCGGCTCATCTTGCGTGTCCGTCTCGCTCGCTGCGATGGAAAACGATGGTAGAAAAGAGGATTAGTGTCGGTTTTCCGTGGGATGGGAGAGATAGAAAGGAGCCGGTCGGTCGGGGCGTCCTCTGCGTCCCTTCGTTGAAGGGTCACATTGGCAGTGGGCGTAAGAGAGACGGCGCGTGAAAGAGCGCACCACCGCATTCCACGAACATTCGTTCGATCTTGCCTGCCGCAGGATCCGACCGACCGACCGGGCGGACCTCTAGTGCTTCAACAAAGCACACACCACACGGCCCAGGCACAGCGCAGTCCCTGATCTCCCGTGCACACGCAGCATTATAAACAGCACCAGCAGGCGGACGGAACCCAGCTCGGCCGACCGTAGCCCCGTCGCTCGCTCGTGGTAGCAGCAATATTATATTGTGAAAAAGCCGAACCCTGCCGGCGGAGCACAACAGCAGCAGCAGCACTACTTTGCGCTCGGGCCGGGCTCTGCGCTGTGCGATGTGAGCGATGGCTGTTGCCCGGCCCTGGCCTGGCCTGCTGCTGTGCTGTGCGGTGTCGTCGACTGGCAGCGGCCTGTGAACACCGCACTCGAAAAAGGGGCACACCACAGTGCTCGCACCGAACGGCAACGGCACACCGGGCTCCGTGGTCGCACACGATCCGGCCAAAAGTTCCGTGTGCTGTGATGGAGCGACCTGAACGTTACATTATGAAACCTATATTTTTAATGAAATTCTTTTTAATTCTAATTCAATGTTACCGCATGGCTGTCAAATATTTTGGTCCGTGTTATTGACTTATTTGACGCATCGGGTAGGACCGTATTCACCAACTTAGACTTTTGCACTCAAGGTGATGCAGTGTCAGGGTTAGAACTGTCGTCTTTCGCAAAGAAAACCCGATTAATCAGTGCACCGAAACGGATGATCTGTGGCCGAGCCACTTGATTCGCTTCGGTAGTTTTAAAACTATTATAACAAATGTACGACCAGAAGAGGCATTTAATAACAAAAAACGTTCCTTTTTAAAAGAAAATCGTTAAATAATTTTTATGTTACACCAGAGCAATGAATGTGAGCCCTAACAGAGGCGAATAGATTTCGACTTATCTGTACTAACGGTATAACTGCCACTGTTCATGTTAATTCACTTACTGACAGGCCAGAAGTGTCTAGGAAAAGAATAAAATTTCCCGCACAGTTTTTGGCCGACACGCGAGCTGCCAGCAGCCCACTGTCTCTTGCCGTCGGTGCCGTTCTCGGAGCGCTCTGGTGCGCGCACCCGGCACGCTGTTGTGCTCCGGTGCTTATTTCGTTGCCTGTGCACACGCCGGTCGCTCGGTCGGACGGTCGTTTGGTAGCGCCTTGGCCTGGCCTGGCTTGGTTGGCACACTGCGGCGGCTGCCATGTGCTGCTACGCTGTGTGCTCTCATCATCATCATCGCCGTCGCCGTCGTCATCATTCTCCTTCGCGCACTGTGTACGGGGCTTAAGCGAAACGAAGCAAACATACTTTTTGCCATACTTTGTGCTGCTGCCAGCTCAGCACGCTCGCGGGGAGGTTTCACTGTTACCACGGCTCGCTCGCGTGGGGTGGCTCTATCTCTCTCCCTCTCGCTCACTCGCTCACGACACGCACCAAACACCCCACCGCGCGGCTTGTGTTTCGAGAGTTGCGAGAAAAGATGAAATCATCATAGCACTCCGCGTGTGTGCCGGTGAGGAGGCGCATTTTAAAAAGCATTCCCCTCTCACTCAATCGAGCACCAATCTCTCCCGGGGTCTGTCTGCTGTGTCGCAAGAAAGGGGAACGCCGCGCTTAGCCCAGGAGCAGCAGAAGAGCCTGTGCCATTGCGGCGCTGCTGCTATATAATCGTTTCCGAACGCCCGTCAGAGACGTTCCTTGGGCCTGTTTCATTATCTCTAACCTCGCTCGCCTCACTCACGTCACGTCGATTTGTGTAGCAACCGTCGGCCGGGTTGTTGGTGAGAGCGTTTTTATTCCCGCCGCGCGGTTGGGTTGGCGCGTCGTTGCTGGGCGCGCCGTTCCTTCGCAGAACAGCCATCATCATCATCAGCAGCAGCAGCAGCAGCAGTAGTGGAGATCCCCCGGCGCGAGGACGCGCTGCAGGCCGCGCGTCATTGGCACTAACGAACTGACGCTCCTTTTCAATTTCATCTTTCACCCGCCGCTTATTACTGCGCCCCCCGTCCCCGGTGGCGCCCTCTAGTGGATGACAGAACCTTCTGCCGCAAAAATCCACATTCCCGATTAACAACATTCGCCTACGGAGGGATGGTGGCAGCGGCCGTCATTGGAGCAGGTTACTCTGCTTCACCACCACACACAGTTAGCCTCGCCATATTTCGCTTCACATTCGCCTGCTGCTGCTGCTGCTTGTTGTTGCTACGGTTTTTATTGTTGCGAGGAACCGGAGCGCGTATAAATTTTTAGAACTCTCCGCTGTCCACCCGAACCGGGGACGGAAAGGAAATATATTATTGAGCCGTCGTTCGTGTGGTCTCCTTCGCCGCCGCGCCGGTGACAGACTTTGTTGCAGCAGCAGCAGCAGAGCGAGCGCCATTCGCGTTGTTTATCGCTCGCTGGCTGACGTTTCGTGTTCCTGCGTATGTGTTTGCATTGCACCCCCCCGAATGCCGGCGGAGGTGCTCGGCGCGCGCAATCTGTCAAGTGCGGCCTCTTGCTTCTCCCTCTACGCAAAGCGTTAGCCGCCGCATAGTAGATTCGCGACCAATTCTGATGCCGGTGTCCGTGTCCGCGTTGTTGTTGGTCGCACAATTTTCGTACGATTCTCGCGCGGAAGCCGGCAAAAGCGATTATTGCTTCTAATCAGCCTCGCTTTTTTGGGTCGACGGTGGCGGTGTGTTTGTATTTTTTTTTACCACGGGCCACCGTCGCGAATGGTGGTGAGTTTTGATGACTTGACTTTGTTTTCAAATTGGCTGGCGGGGTTGTCATTTGCTTTATCTCATCTCCCGTTTGCTTTGCGCGCATTTTAGCTGCCGACGGACGGAACTCCGACCAATCTCAACTCGATTGACGGAATCCTGGCGTCGATTTTTCCGATTGCACAGAGCAGACTGAGAAGAAAGCGGTCCTTTTTTGCCGTGAACTGCGAAACGCGGGAAACCCGGGGCTTTCAGTACTATTAAAGAAAATACTATTGTTTACACCATAGTGTTCGTAGTGTGATTTGCGCGATTCGCACTCATTAGGCTCCCCAGCAGATATGTTGTTGATCCGCCAAAAATGCATTCAAAATGTGGGAAGTGTAAGCAATCTACAAAATGTACAGATAAACAAGAGTCTCTCTTATCTCTCTGTGCTGCTACTTCACCGTGCAGTGATAAGTCTATAAGTCTGATAAGAGTCTGTACTGATAAGTCTTTTTCTGATCGCGTACCTGCGCCCAACAGTGAGCGTTGTTATGGTTTGGCCACTTCAACTTCTTTTTCTCTTTCTTCTCTAACCTGCCCCGAGCACACGGTCTGATAGCCGGCTGCGGCACCGTGTGCCGCCGTGGCTGTTGGCGAAGAAGAATAACGTTTTGGCGGGAAAAGTTTCCCATTGACAAATCTCCTCTCTGACGCCCGTCAGCCGCGTTCGGGGTTGTTGGGTTATCGATTTTGTTTTCGTTTTCTGTGTACGTTTCCTGCACCTGTTTTCCCTGCCTTTGGAGTTTAGAGTAGAGCAGCCGCCGTAAGGTGGTCAGGTGCTGCACTCCCCGAACGGTGTGGTGTGTCTGTTTCTTGCTTTTTTTGTTTTGTAGTTCCGCTTTGGATGAGGAAGATTGATGACGTGACCGAGTTTCCTGCCTTCGAGAAGCAGGTAGATCTGTACAATCAATAGAAGCGCAAATTTGAGGCGGCCACTTTACATTCAACGTGTCAGCCATGGTATGGGAAGACCTACAAACGTGCGCGCCTTTTCCTGTTTTTTCTGCGCTGTGCTAATGTTACTGTTAGAAGCCTTTTTTGGTCCTCAAATCACGAGAGACACAAAAAAAAACACTTCAACTTCCCGGATGTGCCGAAGAGAAGCTGGCGAGAAGTGTCTCTCCAGTACCAATACCTTGGGCTGATTTTAACGACCGCCTATTCCATCGTTCTCGCTCATCGGTGTTTGCTGAAGCCATATGTTCGTGGCACAGTTGTTTTTTCAGCCTTCGTCCTTTTTTTTTTTGTTCCCATAAATCCACTCATCCACCTCTACGTACACACGACCAACTGTCGCTGTCGTTGACGGTTAAAATAATGTCATTTGAATAGTCAGTAATAGAAGATGATCTTCTAATTGCCATCTGTCTTTTCGTTGGATTGTTGACCTCAATGCTGCTGCTGCTAAGATTCAGATTTAATCCTCGTTGTTACAAAACATCAAACAGCTGGATCCGCGTCTGGCCCACCGACGATTTTCCCACGCGATTCGGCGACGGACACTACGGTGTTGTTGAGCTTGAGAACCTACCTCTACACAGCTCCCGAAAGCATCCTTTTGCGATATCAGCCCGCTTATCAGTTCAGCGAAATCGCCCTCGCCCTTTCGGTGAGAATACTTTCCGATTTATCCGTTGCCAGTGAGCGTGTGTCGGTGTTGTGCAAGAGTCCCGAAAGGATTCTCGCCAGGGTGTATGGCAGCGGCAGACTTAATTCAGATTGGACGTGTCTGCCTCCGCATTGCGATGCGTGAATGATCCTCTCAGGACGACGTACTGCACGAGTGTTCCGAGTAATGATGCTCGTCGCTCACACCTCGTACTTACAGGGCCTAGGCAAAGAGCGTATACGGAAATCGGGAGCTACTGCCCCGATGTTGATGTGTTCCTGGTTGGCTCGCCGGTACGCTTCGTTGTCAGCGGCGACTGGTCTGGTGTAGACCCCGCGAGATAGAGTAGACCGGACGGCGGGTCGTGCCGTTCTGCTGCGTAGGGCGCGCCGCCTAACCCTCAAAACACCAAAGCGCATGCACATACACAGCTACGCACGTGGTGCGACCTGTTTGGGAATTTGTGCTGCTCGATGATTAGATGATGTGCGCTGCTGCAACGACGGATACGGAGTGAGTAGCACCCCGAAAAGGGCACCCCGGACGATGGCTGGCTGGCCGGCCGGCGGTTGCGATACAAAACACACACCGCATCACACCACAGCCACAGCCTTCAGCAGCTAACCCTCGCTGCCGTCCTCGTCGCCGTCGTCTTCTTCGTGCGACGCGCGTTTTGTCTCGTGCCGTTCGGTCCCTAGACTCGCTGAGGTGGTGCCTGCTGATTATCCATTGGCCGCCTCTGATTCATTCATTCATACATTCATTCATTCATGCGCTCGGTAACACCGCCCCCCGTCCCAGCCCCGGGTGTGGCCCTGGTGCTTCCTCAAACTCTTTGTCCCTCTCTCTCTCTCTCTATCACTCGTTTACGCCACTTTAGGCGCCATCGGTCGCGTTAGCGTACTCTGGGGTTGTTGGCATCGGCCAACACCGTTAATAGTAGCTAGCCACACAGCAATGACGACGACGACGACGACACGGCTACGAGGAGGAAGAGTGCTGTTTGCCACCACCATCGCTCAAACCTCCTGTGGTGCACCCTTTCACCGCTGCCATTCACTCTTGTGTTCGCTCTCGGCGCCCGCAGAATTCACGTCCGACGCACTCTCCTCGAAGTGTGCCATTTTCTGCACGTTTCACTTTTCACATAGTCGGCCACCGCGCTCGGTGTAGCACTTTGCCTGGAATCGCTGACGGATAGCAGTGGCGGCGAGATGCTAGTAGTTCCAGTTCGCGCAAAAGTCATGCTTCACCCAGGAACTTGTAGATTTTTTGTTCGACTCGCGCGTTGTACCTTAAGTTGTGACCGTTCCACATCCGCGATCGATAAGGGCCAAATTGTGTACCGACTTTTTCCTTTCCAAAAGTCCTTTTTTCAAACAAATAAACCTCTCTACCAATGGCGCAGTCGATAGTAACGAGTGTCCTTTCTTTCCTATCTCTCTTCTTGCAGGTAAGCCGCATCGGATCGATGATTCTCGAATGGCGGGGTTCGATTGGGGTTTGGAAACGACCGCCACGTGGGTCCTGTGGACAATACCAGGGCACGTTTGGGACGCACGTGAGTGCGCCACATCGGTACGGGGATAAATCTTCGAAGACAGGAGCCCAACAACGGCAGAAGAGAGGCGGTACAGGAGTGCGAAAAGGCATGTGTAGCAAGAAGGAATTGCATGGCCACGTGTCTGTCACGCACAATCTTCCGTACCAGATGGGTACGGCTATTTAGAAAACGTAGAGCTGGCAAAGAAGCGACGATAATGGAAAGTAATGCCGCTCCCAGTAATTGAGGGACAAGGATAAAGCAACTGTATTGGAGAAGGGATTGGGATTGCATGAATTTCGTATGAGAGTGGACGGTCGTTAAAGCTGCGTCTACCACGAATTATCTGTTTTTTGACAGTTCCAAGAGCAGCATGGAAGATAATGGCACTGAAACTGTATGCGTATTGCTGTAGCCTGTGTCCCATCAACGGTAGAGTTCGTTTCCTACAATTTCAATCCGGATGCCGGCCGGCGACTACCGGATGAGGAGGACATCGCAAACAGTGCTCCAAAACCCCCAGTGCTGTGCGGGCGGGATGGTGCTACTTTGTTTAGAATACTCTCTCACTGCCAAAGGGTGACGGGTGGGCTCGCACATGATGACGATGCTCTGTTGTCGTCGTCGTTGTGTTTTCGGTTCGGTGCGGGTTTCTCATCCATGCGTTTCCTGTTTCCCTTCGGCCGGAAAGAGGAAGGTCCTTTCGGGTACCCACCAGCGCATAGCAACTACACTACAGCGACGCGGCACTCGCTCTCTCGACCTACATTTTTCACTCGACCGACCACCCACCACCCCCCAAACACGGATGGGCGGCGCGCGTGAAGGACGGAAGGTTAGTAGAGCGACGGAAGTAGGAGAATACACGTCCGGCGTATTTTATCGTCAGCTGTTGTTTGTTGTTGCTCGCTGACTAGCGGCGGCCGCGGCAACTACACGCACCTCTTTTCTGGGGGCTGCCCCGGTGGGAGGCTGTTATCCCGCAAACAGTGCCCTGCGCCTCTCGCAAGGTCGTTGCGCTTTCAAGTCCGTCTAACGGAACCCCCGATTGGTGTGACGTTTCATGTTCGTATCCGCGCGAGGCTTAGCGTCACACGCGGGAGTGACGATGGAAAAGTTATAGCCAAACGATAAAAACCGATTATACGAGTATCACTCATTCTTTAAACGTCAAACTTAAGGCATAAAATGTGAATTCAATTAACGAGGGGTTCTTCGGCAAACCGACAAAGGCTTGGAACCAACTTAATTCTTCCTGGGCTGTGTCGGTCGCAACACGCGGAACCAACAAAGCAAAAGCCGGAACCCGCCTTTTCTTCAGGAACGGTAGCCAGCTCCTTAAGAGGCCCAATTTATCGTAATCAGCTGGTGTGTATGCACGCCGCCAGAAGAGCTCGGTGATCATAAATATGCAAATGACCATTTCACAACTTCCTTGCGCTCCGTTCTTCGGCCGCCACGGGGAGGGCGGTCTGGTGCTGTCACACACACACACACACACACACACGTCACGGAGGAAGTGACCACGGCAGACAAGCAGACAGTCAGACATCACCCACCCGATTGCCGGCGACGGTTGACGACCATTAATCCATCATCAAAAGAAGAAAATTCATAAAAAGAGCACACTCGGGGAGGCGGCGGGTTGCTGTCAGCACACGGTAGGGCAGGGAATTAAAATTGAAATCGATCGATTGCTCCCCGGCATCGTCGGCTCTTTGAGCCTCGAGCAGCGCAAGAGCGAGACGGTGAATGAATGTTTACAACGTGCTTTTATCACGGCAATCCTTCGAGCACAGAATGTGCTCCGCAAAGAAACGGCGTTGCCACCCGTTTGTTGCCGGTAGGGTGGGTGGTTCGTTACACTTGATTCAACACCCACCCGAGACTTTACGGTTCCCGGCGTCGTCGTCGTCGTCGTCGACCTACACATTCGACACTTTGTTATGCCGGAAGCATTCGGCGGTCTGCTCTCGGTTCTTTTTTCTTTTCCGTGTTTTTTTTCGAGTGAATCTACTCGCGTGTGAAGCAAAACAGAACTCAACCAACACCCCGCGGATCCTCGTGTGACGTAGAGCCGCCGCTCTATATCCGATGCTGCCGCAGGTTGGAATGGAATTCGAAGTATTTCGAACCATTTTCGAGTTCAACAACAACAGCAGGCCGGCGGGGGGTGGTTGGCGTAAACATCCGAGAGGCGGCGAGCGCGATTAGCCAGCCGGCGGGGGGATTGATGATGGGTGATCGTTGCTCTTGGGCCACGCGGTTGCCGCCGCCGCCGAGTTTGTTTACGTCTTTCGGGTGGCGGATTAAGGTGCTTCCCGTGTGCGATTCTGTGGTTCGTGTTCGCCTGTGGAAATTAATAACGTACACCATTTTTAGTATCATAATATTTGGGGTAGTTGATAGTTTTTTTGCGGATCAAACGGGGACCGACCCCAATCCGCCAGCAAACACTGTTTCCTTCGGCAAAATTATATCCGATCGATCGTTTCGAGCGTATTCGAGCACTCTTGGTGGTATAGCAACCTTGGGTTCCAGTTGGGCCCGCAGTGCTCCATCGCGAATGTCTTGAACGCTTCCGAGAGACACCTGCCGTATTCCGATATCCGCAGGAATATCCACGAGAATTCGTCGATTTCGATCGATTTCGAACATCTCTCGCTTGCTCGCTCACGAACATTTGATTATAATTTTATTGTCGTTCTGGCGCGCCCAACATGCGCGGCCTGTAATGAAATATAGAAAGCTAACCCGCCTCTCGAGGACGACGAACGACGGCTGCTCGATCGATTCCTCCCTAGGTAACCTCTTTCTGTGGGGCACGCAGTGGTGCCGTTTCATCCATCCTCTGGCACTGGCTTGCCGCTGTATGGGTGCGCGGCTGAACTGAGAGTAAATAGGCTCGCTCGCTCACTCGCACCACTGGTCGAAAACGAGCTGCTCGATTTAGACCTCCGGTTTCACACAGCGCGCACACGGAGCAGGCGGTGACGTGAGTCGAGCTGTTTACGTATTCGACCGAGCGATTACTCTTGCCGTCTCGCTCCCTCTCCGGTCGATGTGCGCCATTGCGCCGTTGGAAAGTTATAATCAACGTTCGTCGTGGCACATGCCGGCGGCAGGGCTGCTGTGCTGTGGTGTGGGGAGAGAGTGCAGATTGGAGACCTTTTTGCTTCTATCTCTCTTTTTTCTCTTTCTTCTCGTCGAGTGGAGCGTAATGGCGTAGCAACGGAAATACCGCTCATTATAGCTCGAGCTCACTCTCGCACCCGCACCCGGGTTTCTGTTCCTGCTCATGCCCTCTGTTGGGTTGCCACGCTCGGTTTAACAGCTCGCAGGAGGGTAACGAGATGATGTAAAGCGCGCACGCACACCGATGTACGCTCTGCGCCATATATCTGGCGACCCTCGAAGTGTATGCGTGTATTACGACTTAAGCAACCGACCGGCCGACCGTGCTGGGTGTGTGCGTCCGATCCAAGTGGACCAAGGCGATTCGCCCTTTGGCTCGTGTGCTCGAAATGAGGGTACACAGCCCAGCGACGGCAGAAGCAAGCGAAACAGAAGTAACTAAAAGCCATCGATCGATGCCACACACGTCCGACGGCGACGGTGGCGGCTGATTG
This sequence comes from Anopheles bellator, assembly GCF_943735745.2. Taxonomy (NCBI): domain Eukaryota; kingdom Metazoa; phylum Arthropoda; class Insecta; order Diptera; family Culicidae; genus Anopheles; species Anopheles bellator. Next base: position 39,676,471 of record NC_071286.1, read on the forward strand.
CTAAAATCGGCCACCCCGTGCCTAGGGGCGAGAAGGTGAAATAGCGCACAGGTCGGCTCATTCTCGTACCACCACCCAAGCACCGCGCACACGTTCACGACCTTTCGTAGCTCCCCGCCGGTTTTCCGGTTTGCTCGGTGGGTTTTTCCCTTGAGAGCAGCGTGTCGCTCCTTGGCCGGTAGTTGGTGGGCTTGGTGGTGGTGTGTGTCTGTGCTAAGTCTGCAGCGCAACCCGCAGGATGTTACTGCTCAATCCTCTCTCTCACGCGGGGGGTGACTGGCTGGTACGATAAGGTCGTCCTAAGCACTTCCCGTATGCAGGCCGCTTCGGCTACATGATTCACGCTCTGTTTTCGAGTTCTCAACGCTGTGCACCCTTTTTCGAGCGCTTTGTTATTCCGCTGTCCACGGCGAACCGCGCGCTTTATCTCTATTCTACCTTGACCGGCCCGATTTGTCACCGAATGAATCGCTCTGTCTCGCTTCGGCGCACCGCACGCGCAATGGCGGTCGAGGGTTGCGTAAAACCCTTTGCGTTGAATGGGGCTGCTGGTTAATGCCGGGCTTTTTATGCAGCTCAGGAGTGATGAAAAAGGGGGTCCGCGGCACACGCTACCGGCAAAATTACTTTTTGATCGCGTCGGTGGAAGTCAGTGTGCTCGGGGCCGCCGGCGGCATACCCGGTTCCCGGTCGTGCTTCCGGGGCAAAGAAGTAATCAAATTGCAAATAAATAAAAGCAAAAGCATATTATGCACACTGGGCTAGGGGCTAGGGACAGACAGAATGAATGGCCTGGCGGTGGCGGCAGGCTGCACCGGCGGCGGCCACAAGAGGAATGAGCTAAATTAAACATATTCCTTCCACCGTTCGCGCAAAGTTTATTACCACATCCTTTTTCGTACGTTTGTTGCATGCAGTGTGTGTTTGGTTGTGTGGTACCGTAAACAGCAGGAATTCGGTTGCCGATCGGGTTAACGGTCTTTTGCCACTGGCCGCTGACGGCAGATTGGTGATTTATGCGTGTGTGCAACCGGCACATTTCATTCGCTCATTAATGCTCCGGTTTGGTTGTATCGTTTTGATTGTTTGCTTTGCTATCAATTTCATGTCCTTTCCCGCCTATCTGGTTGGATTATTTCTTCTCAGAACTCATTGAGTTTTTAATTTTAATTTGTAGCCTGTCTTTGTAAAAGATAGTGTCCATAAGACGTTTGTTTAAACAGTTTTCTACTGTTGTAAAAAAATATTGGGAATTTGCTTATAACTCGAAGAATCCTTCTTTATTTTCGTAAGTCTATGTCGTATTCTTTAAAGTACTCTCTACACTAAGCAGTACACAATTCTTTTTTGCATAGCCTTCAACATATTCGTCGTTTCGGTTCCTATCTCAACTACTGGCTGTAAAAGGTTTCTAAACCTCAAAATTGTCACAAAAATGTGATTCAAAAACATCACGATAAAGTTGTCTCCAAGGATTGTCATTCCATACATTTGATATTTTTTTACGCACGGCATTACGCAAAACAACGCTTAACGTTGGAATAGTATTCTTTGTTGACAGTTTCGCCATTTGGAAGGATTTCATCACACCACGATAATAAAAAATAACTGCTTTGTGTTTGACCACAGTACTATAAACTGCGGAAATCGGGCAATTTGTCTTCGGTATCCATTAGAAATACTGTTTTTTTAAAATCAAATTGCAATTTAAATACACTAAAAATGAGATTTCAACACCCCGAAACAAAAAGAAAGGGGAAAAATTAAGCGAGTAAGTTGAAATGGTGCACTAAGGGCTAGGTTTCCGGACACTCTCATGCCCTCAGTTAATAGGTCAACAAAAGTGGGAACTTCTCTTCCCGCGGATAGGATAGCCTTGGGTTAAAAACTGCATAATGGGAGTCGGAAACAGTCCGCCTTCTCCTTCAGAGAGAGAAAGAGCTTGGGTTTCGCATTGACGGAAAGGGAATCATCGCTTGAACCCGGTCGGTGCACAATAATGATTGCGTAATGAAAGGACGTTCACCGTCAATTTGCAGCGGCCGACCCCCCGTACCGTGGTGGTATGTAATGGTTTTAAACCGCTTAATACTCCCGTCAGCACTTCTGCCGGGTTTGCCGCCGTCGCCGTCGCCGCCGCCTGATCCTTTGCGATTGTCTGTCGGTCGGTCGGTCGGTCGGCCTGGAGGACATGTTCTGGTTTCCTTTTTCTCCCACCACAGGCGCGGGTCAGAAGTGCGATGGCCAAGCTCTCTTCGCAATTACGTCATGACCCCACTCAACGCTGCAAAACTTCCGCTGCTGGGTGGTGGGCGCGCCGTGCAAGGTGATGCAGCAGGGCTTGAGCATATTTTAAAGCAGAAGCCCAACGCCAGGCTCTCCGGGAGCGCGATATCGGGCACTGATTGTTGTTGCTTGCTCGGTGCTTCGTACTGTAGCACGTGGTGGAAGCGAGGAAAGCACATGCGTGTGGTGTTCGTACGAGTAATTGTTTTGTTTTGGTGCTACGCCGTCGCACACAGTTTTGCGCTGTTCTTCTTGACGCTTCTTTTCCTTGTCCTTCGATGGGGCGAAGGTCGTTTGCGTCTTTTTTATGTGTTGTCACATGTTTTATGCTTTGGGGTTCGTTTTCATTTCGCATCCGAAAGTAACCACAAGTCCGTGGCAACCACCAAGACAGAACTGTGGCAGTTGCCGGCCGTACCAGACTGTGGAGCTAGTGGCATTCAGAGTCTCGCAACGCTTGCCGGTGACTGATTTGCGACGTTATTATTCATCGAAGTACCGATTGCTATCGCCGTCTGTCTTTCGCGAATCGATGTTGTCCTATAATGCGCCCGATTTCAATTGATGCCGAGTGTGACGTCGCGTCAATCTCATAAACAGACAGAAGGCAGGGAACGTAGTTACCTCTTTCATCGATACTGCGGTACTCTTCGTTTGCGAAGTTCATAGCTATGTTCATGGTGGTTACGTTTGTCCAAAGTTTGTCTTCCTGCAAATGTGTGGAATCCACTCTGACCTCAGCGCACGAGAAGGTGTGCCATCAGGGCCGCTGTTACCATGAAACTCATGCAAGCCCTGCCAGTCCTGGAAAAACATCGAAGAAAGGGTTTATTGAAAATTGCACCAAAAAAATCTTAAGTTGAAGGAATTGTCAAACTAGTCCAGTCCCAACAGCTACAAATTGACGGAAAATGCACCTAGACTTAGCTGTAGTCTGCTTAGACCTTTAAACTCCACATTAAAATACGCACTTTCGATGTCCAGTAACCTTCTTATGGTGCATCGGCAAAGGTAAAAACCCGGACCTCTTCTTTGTTTTCCATGGAGTTTCCCGTGGGTCTGTCAACAAACAGACCTGGATCGTGCTTCACGCAGGCTTTGCACCAGCATCATCATCAGCACCATTCTCTTTAGGGGCTCTGGAAGCAAAACAACAAGTTGGCCTACAGAGTTTAAAGGGCTCCGGTTGCCGCCAAAAAGAACAAGAAGCAACGGTAATGCTGGTGGATGATGACGCTGCCTTCCGAGAGGGCTTCTAGCGTTCCGGGATGGTCGTGCGGCTCCCTGCCACCGAGGTCCGTGAAGCAGGATTATCTTGCTGTTTAAAGAATTACGCAACACAGAGGGGTCTTTTGGCGTGGTTGAGGTCAGTAGCGGGGTGGCGAGAACAATGGGGGCAACTGCTACATAACCAACATTCACGTGCGGCGCCCGCGCGCGCAGGGCACAAGGTGTATTTCCCGATGTCCCTTTTTTTGTGCAGCTTCTCGGTGCTCTGCTGCAACCCGAGAGTCGGGTCGGTCCGGGAAGGCATAGTGTTTCTGGGGGCCGTTCATAGGTTTTTCAGAAACATACATCCGCTGTGTGTATGTGTGTGTGTTGTGGTTTGCCGGGAAATGTGTCATGCGGTAGAGGTACCAGAGCCCGCCCAGACGCACGAAGAGTCGCGGCCCCGTTTTGTTGGTTGCGGCGGTGGCGGCGGTTGCCCGAATGGACTCCTCCTCGGGTATGTGTGGTGAAGGTTGCGTCGAGTCGGTCCCAGAGGAGAGGGTGGGCATGAAGAACTACTAGCGGCGAACGATCCACTTGTTGGAAAGTCGCCGATTTTATGCGCCGAACCCGAACGACGACACAGCACGTGATAACAGGAAGAGGCAGACGGGACGGACAACGGCCCCCACAGCCAGCTGGGCTGGGCCGGGCAGAGGGGGGGCTATCACACTCTCTCACTCTTTCACTATCGCCGCCATCCACCCTTTGGGTCGATGGCTCTGGTTCCGATGGGTGGTAAGATCCTCTCGATTTCGTTTGGGTGATTCATAGATTTGCCTGTCGGCGGCGTGTTGTTGTTGTGTGTGCTGCGTGGTTTTTTCCTTCCTATTTCTTGTCTTTTTTCTCCTCTTCGTCGGCTTGCGATGGGACCACGTTGTTTTTATCACCGCCGCCACCACGGTTGCGATGGGGTGTGCGGTGGTTGCTGGGGAGTGGCGATTCAGCCCGCCTGTCTGCCTGGCCTCCGATTGCTGTCTGGCTGACAGGCGGCCAGTCGGTCGGGTGACGACGACGACGCCGGAAAGCATCATCGCAATGTGCAACCGGCGTTCGCGCTTTTTTTGCTTTCTTCTCGAGCTTATTTATTGATGTGTGGCGCCGTGCTGTGCTCTGTGTGTGTAATCTGCTTTTGTTTACTATCGGCAAAGGTCCATCCTCCATTCTCAGGCTCTCTGGTAAAGGTGCAGAGGCGGTGGGTCTCGCTCTCGACACCACCCTCAATCGCGGACTTCACTTTGTTGTTGTTTCACTTTTCAGTACGATTTTTGTGCTGGAAAAAAGGAAGAAATGCAAATTATTTGTTGAGACGACGACAGAGAGGTGGCGGCGATGCGACGGTGTAGCACGTGGATGGTTGCAAGAAGATATTGCCCACGGGAAAATAACATGCTGTGCCCATCTTCGTCTTCCGGTTTTTATGAATGAATTGTTGACTTCGCCCTCCGGGCAGCCTGTTTGTGGATTTATGTGTTTCCCTCTGTTTCTGTTTCCAGATAACAATTACTCCATATGTCATCAACAGTGTTTGCATCACATCCGTTTGTCAGTTGTTTTGGTGCTGTTTTGATGAATCCCTCACATGTTTGGGTCCATTTTTGGGAAGTCATCTATTCTTCCTCTAACCCACTTTTTTGGGCGATTCATCGTGTCCGATTCAGCGTGCAATTAGAGAAGAATGGTTGCTCTCTGTTATTACCGCGGCGCTGTGACAATGAAGCCCAAATTCAATTGAAGCAACGAATTCATCAAATTTCGCAAAACTCAAATGACAATTAGTGGTGCTCACTGCTTCCGATTCTCTGGAGGGTGCTGAAATTACAGTTAGCCTAAAGGTCCTTCCGTCCTTACGCCTGTCCTATCTGCCAGTCTCTCTCTCTCTATCGCGCGGGCGCGCAAGTATGGCTTCCACAGTGTTCCTCCTTGTCTAACCGGATCGAAGCAAACGCCTGCTGCCACTGGCACGATAGTTGCTGTACGCTACCAAACCAGCTTTCTTTATTTGTTCGCTCGCTGTTGTACTGGTGGTGGTGTGTTGTGTGCCTGGTGTACGGACAGCGCCCGTGTGTTGGTGTCCTCCGGCAGCGGTAGAATGAATAATGGAACGGCCAGCAGAGCGCAAAGTAGCGTAGCGCTTGCTTGGATCGATGCTGGCTCTTTCGCTGTGTGCGTATTCGAGGGTTGTTATATGCCTTTTTGTTCGTATGTTTATCTCTCCGTTCGTATTTGAGGTCGACGGTGTGTGGTGAGGGGGGCCCGATCCCTTTCCCGTCTGCGCACCAACCCGTACGGAGACTCTTTTATTTAGTTGTTTGTTAATTCCATTCCCGGTTCCCGGTTCACGGTTCGGTTTACACCGCAGGAAAACTGACAGGCGGGCGATGTTTTAAAAGCCGGCATTAATCAACGAACGCTGTTCGCGCCGTGCACTTTCCACCGCACAATCTCGCACAGCGCTACTCTCTCCACGAAGCCAAGGCGAGGCGACGTGAACTGTGTTAGTAGTAGCGATGAATCGATATTTGGACGGACATTTCAAGCTGGTTTCAAATCCGTTGTTACGTGTGCACTGAAGGTAAAAATCATCATTCCATCGAACGTTACGAACACGCGTTTCTAGCAGTAAAAGTAGCGATCTGATGGAACAAAAGCTACAAAGCTACTTTGGGGTTGGGCTGCCTGCTGCTGCTGCTGTTTGTTATTTCGGTACAACCAACCGACCAGTCCGGGTTGAGTATCATTTGGGCGCCTTCACATCATCCAAGTGGGTGCAGTGAGAAGTGACAGCTCCAATCGTCTCACTTGGTGGAGGATGGGGTTGTTATTTCTGCCGCTCTGTGCTGCTGCTGCTGCTGATTATGATGACCGTCGCCTCGTTTTCGGTCGATGAGATGATAGCTCACTCATACACTCAAGCCCCAGCACAGGTAAAATCGGATACGCTACGCGCGCGTTCTCTTCTCTAGCATAAAAGTGCTTAGCGGCGTTATCTCATCGCGCGCATCCAAATCATCGCACACGCACACAAACACGGGCCGGTAGTGCTGCGGGGCACATTTTAGGTTATGTTCTCGCTAGGCGGCGACGGCAAAGAGCGCACACATCGAAACTTCGCTTTCTCTGCGCGCCCAGCGCTGGTGTGCGTGGTGTGGCAACACTCGAAGACTTGTGTATGAGTTTCTTTGCTTACTTTCTTGCAATACGCGGCTCTCGTCGCTCGCCCCGTCTCTGTTTGGCGAACCGGGCGCCCAGTGTTACAACACACAAACACACCAACACCGGTGAACGCACACCGCTACGCGGCTGTGTGTATATTCTCGATCTCGTCCCCGCACGCCGTCGTTCGACGGGTGAGTCGTTGCTGCTGATGTTGATGGTTGGTTGGTGGTGTGTTTGCCGCTAAGCGAGAAGTTGCCGCTCGCCTGCTGTGTATATGCGCCCTGGCTCCGTGGTGAGGTAGTGCCGCCGCCGAGGCACATATTCAGTCAGTCGTCGGGTGCCGTTTTTCCGTGCGGTTCGTTCCGTTCGCGCGCGCGTTCCGAGTTTTCGCGTGAAGGAGCCAAGAATTACTATTTTTTACCTGGCTCACCGTTGCCCCATGACAGACGGGGGCCCTGTGCGGAACTGTGACGAACGAAAGTAGTCGTAAAGCGGAGTAGCGACTGTCAAAAAGTGCAACCCGACCCGTGCAGTGTGCCGAAGGAAAAACGTTTTGCCAAGCCACGGAGAAAATTATAAAATATTACGCAAACCATCAGCAGAAGAGCAACCGACGACCGTCCAAAAGTGCGCGCAGCATACTTTGTTGATTCGTCGAAAGCAAAAAGAAAAGGTATGTGCGGAGCTCCTCTCAGTGGCCGGAAAATTGCCGCCGCCGCTGCCGTAACTCACGTGTGGTGAGAAGAGAGAGTACGCGCGCTGTGCGTGCGTTGGTCACGTCACATCATCATCATCATCTTTCCACGTTATCAAAGTGGCCGCAGCGAAATGTTCCAACTGTCAAGGCGATTGTCTCTGTGTTCCTTGCGGTGAAGGGGGTGGGCAGAAAACGGTGCCAAAAACGGTGCCCCCGCGAGTGTGTCCGGTTGCCCCTGTGTGAGTGTGTGTGTAGCTGGCCGACAGCGACAAAAACAACCATGCAACCTTCAGCGTCTCGTTCTGGCACGGCTTGAGCGCCGAACATTGACACTTGTTTGCTGTCTCGCTTTCGCATCCACGGTGCGCGCCTAGCGGGAGGTGGCGTAGGTTCTTTCTCCTCGCCGCAGAAAAATTATCATCGTGTCCACCCGCCGTGTGTTGATGATCAACTTTTGACAGGCGACGACCGAGCCAGCTGCAAAAGGAAGCGCAAAACATCGCATGTCAAGACGGGGAAACATCGACAAAACAACAAATCGTCACACGCTGGTGTGGCCGTACGCGCGCAGCTGATGATCAATTGCCGCCGCCGTGTGCTCGGGGTTGTCGTGGATGACGGATGTGCTCGATGTTCTTTCTCTTTCGCAGCAACTCCTTCCCCGGCACGCACGGAATCGCCGCTATCACGTATCCTCGCAAAAGGCCCCACGAATCGTGACACGCACCGCGTGTTGACCACTCCCGCCCGACCCCACTCACCCGTTTGTTGCCACGAGAAAAGTGTCGTGCGGTTGACTGGTCGATGTGTGCTACGATGTGAAACCGTATGGTGGTTGCGTGCGACAGTTAAAACAGTAAATGTCAAATCGAGTTGACGTTACGTACGCTGACTGTGCTCTTTGGAGCTGCACGATCAAAATGCGGTCCCTTTCGCAAGTTTCCTGGCTTTCGCATCAGCTTCTGGGTGGTTCAGATACGTTGCCGTTTAGTTCAAAGCTTAAGTTAACAGCAGGGTCTCGAGAAGATCATGCTATTGCTTGAATGAATTACTTTATCTTTTTTTTTCTTTTCTTTTTGTTTGGTATTGATTTTCGATTAGTTTATGAACAAACGGAAGTAATTGAACGAAAGCTGTAACCGTTGAAAATTCTTATAATCAATGTATTACAACAGAACCAATCCTTTTGCAGATCGATATCATAAAAGTATAGGACGGCAAGTACACCAACCTGTGGAATGTTTGAGAGACATTCGGTAACTGACATGAAAGTGAATCCACCATGTGAACATAACTGTCCGTCCATCCGTGCTAAACATTGAGTTTTGTGTACTGCAAAGAATAGCTGCTATACGCCAATTTGCTGATACCAGAATAGTCACCGAATCGAGTCACCGGCGAACGGAAACGACGCTAACCCCTGAACAGTAAGTTTCTCGGGCGCACATTAAGAAGATACGCGCGCTGCCCCTACGCGGCTGTAGCGTGTATCTCAAAGCAAACCAAAACATTGAGCACGTGCTCGTGAAGCGCCATTCGCAGAATCAGCGAGAACCACCCCGCTGGGCGCCTGCAAAGGGGTTTTTTTTAGCAACAGCAACCCGTCACCCGGGGTCCACGCACACTCACTCGAAGGTCACACAAGATAAGGCAGGCACTGCAGCAGCAGCAGCCAGACCGCGGTGCAACATTGAAAGTGCACCACCCAACTATTCCAACACATTATTCATTGGGGTCCGTCGTCGTCCCCCCGTGTTATCGCATGTAACACGAACACACATAAACATGGGCCCAACCTAAAAGAGCGTGGCGCGGAATTTGATCGGAAAGTTTTTCCACATTCCCCACCACCATTTCTGGTGGAACTCTCGCTCTCTCGCCACCGTCGCCGCCAATGAGCAGAAAAAGAAGACCCTGAAAACACGTGGACCGAAGGCTGGGGGCTCGTGGGGGGAGTTGGCCAAGAGGAGCCTAAAACCTCGGATATGTGCAAAGGAAGCCAGCCGCCGCCAGCCGATCTCTAACATATTATGCAATAAGTGACGGGCCCCCCGAGGCAAGGCGAACGAGTGAGAGAGGAGGAAGTATGCTGCTGTGTGCGGCGTGATTGGTTGGGAAGGTTCTGGGGGGCGCGCGCTCTGGCTGAGGACGCGAGGGCCGTGGATGGAGAGCAAAAAAAACGTAAACAAAGATTTCATTCATGCTTCCGATGAAAATTGGGAGTAGCAACGGCGGCGGCGGCGGCGGTAGTAAGTGTTTATGTGGTCCTCGTCGTGTATCGTCTCGCGTGTATTGCTTTAGTGGTGTTCCCTACTCGCCGGCTGATGCTCGGCGAATGCTGCGGACGACAGGTTTAGTTCGATGTGCAGACGAGACGATGCTCTTGTTTACGATGATGTCATCCCAACATACAAAGCTCTCCATGGTGCTTGTAGACTTCGAATCGAAATTATGTGTACCACCTGGTTGATAAGGCTGGGCCTGCTTCTTACTTGACCTGGCTCAGTTAAGGCTCAGTCCAATACTCTAGTTCTGGGATTCTATCCACCACGAGATCAAGTTCTCTGGCTCTTGAGCCCTCTACTGGATTAACAGCGGCCAAACACGCTGTCGATTATTTCTAAATACTGGGAAACATCTTCATACACTTCAGAGAGCAACAGCATGTGCTGTGCCCCGTTGTCAATTTCCGAAGGAAACCCAATTTCCTTCGGGAAACGGGATATACGCTCGCAGCCGTACGGCCTATGCAAAAAAATCAACCGGAAGCAGTGTGCGTTTCAATGGAAAAACAAGAAAACATGAAAACTTTCACCGCCGATGGTACGTGGGTGTGTTTGTGTAGAGAGTGCTCTAGTAGTTTGTGTACGAATTTCCCAGAAGTCTCTCTGTGCCTCTATGTAGTAAAAAGGGGCAGGTTGCTGGGTGGTCGGAGTGTGAAAAGTATCTTCCCTTTTTATTCTTGAGTACTTTTTTCACTTTCGTTGAGAGTTTTTTTTTGAGAGGGTGGTGGTGTGGTAACCTTCTGACAAGGGCCACCACCACCACACCAACCTGTTGGAACCAAAGGAAGCTCGCGCTCCGGTGTGCTGCTTCGTCCTTCCGATTCCTACTGGTGGCGTTTGGTGTGTACTGATTTGTTTTCACGGTGTCTCGCAATAGCACCCATCTTTTGCACTATTTGTTTGTAGTGGTTTTGTTTGTTGGACTCTGTATATAACTGTTTCGATGAACGTTCCTCCGAACGGCGACTTATTTTCGAGTTTTTTCCGCATTTCAAACATCCTCCGTGTCCGTGTCTGGTGGATGGTTACCGGAAAGTGGGAAATCTTTAGATGATCCTGGTGAGAAGGTGCTCGCATCAATGTAAGGAATACTTTTGCTAAACACTACTAAAGATCGCAAGCTAAAAAACACAGAGAAGCTGTGAAGCAGCAGATTTCTGCGGCCACGCTAATCCCGTTCCAACTATCGATTTCCAAGCTCCGTTCCAAGTACTGCCGTCCAACACTGACTGGGTTGGAGCTCCTGTTGCATGTTTTTGAAGTCGTCCGATGAGTCAGCCTATGTGTGACTGCTGGCGGAAGGATGAAGGAACACGGGCGCCAGATACATAAAAAAGAGACAGAACTTTTCATTCCGAAAAAAATACACATCCATTCACAGAAAAAGGCTCTGCCTCGGATTGGGAGCCTGTGGGTACCACCGAAAACGTAAGCAAAAAATCCAGCTTAAAGAGTGAGTATTATACGTGCGCATGGGGAGCAGCCGTCCTTGCGGTGATTCCCTCCTGTGCAGACCCTGCTGGATGTGCCAATGACGACGACGGCGGCGACGGTAGACCACCTCGTGGCTTAAAAAAAGGAGGAAACACTCGGCTTCGACCTATTTCCTTTCGCACAACACTCTCCCGTAACTTTAACGCGGATGGTGCTGGTTTCCGGCTGCAGCTGATCAAAATACTCACAAACACATACACCCGCAACGTACGCATAAAGCGCAAAGGCGGTCAAAAGTGCTCCACTTTTGTTTTCACTCGTTTTTGGGCGGCGCAGAAAGCGAATCGCGAATGGTGGGTGGCTGTGTTGTTGTTGGGTGGCTCACCGCGTGTTGCATGGTGTTTTGCATGATTTTTCTCCAGCTTCCACCTTGTATGTACTTCTTCCCGGTTGCTGGCATTTATCAGCTGGTTGATTGTTTGTATTCGAGTCGTGGCCTCTGCTCCCGGAATTCTCTTTCTTTATTCTTCTAAATCCTGTCTTTGGCCAATAGCTAGAAGACACATGGTCCTCGTTAAATACATTACTGTTTGATGACATAGTTTGACCGATTGGGACAGAATCCATAATGTGTGACCACGATCGAACCGAAGATATAACTGGTTCCCATTATTTTTTGGCCCTATATTCCTGGTCGATACAGTATCCGTAATCTAATGTCACAATTCAATTGACACAGACCGTACGTTGACAACTACACATCTAATCGCAGATACAGCGGCACATACCGATACTACGCAGAGTCACAACACTTCACTAGATTGAGGAGTGGCATACAGAGTGGAACTGAAGATTCTTGATCGTTCATTGAACTCTGTCTGTAGCTTGGCAATCTCGCGCGGCGTCCCCGCCGTTCTCGTCGATGATGTAACGGGGAGAGGAATCCAAAGTGAAACAGTAAGAAGCGGTTGTTTACATTCGTTACGAATGTCTCTTGGCTTCTAAACCACCACCAACACACCAATCGCCTCGCCGGTTACGCTGCTGCTGTTGCTTCCGTTCCGATGATTCAACTGAAATGATTATACCACCATCATTACACTTCTGAGACGTGGTGGCGCCAGTGCCGCCGCCCCAAATGCTTACCAACGAGACGAAGGTCTGGGAAAAAATGGAGACACAGATTAGGGAGGGCTGTTTTAGGTGTGGAAGAGTGGCCGCGTATCTTTATGGGGACTTGCCGACACTCGTTAGATTGTAGGATCGATGTATTATTTGCGCCAGTGGCCAGCAGAGTCCTAAGACCTATTTGTTAAACGTTAAACTCACTCGTGTTTGGACCAAAACTGAACTTCCCATCAACGTCACTTCATGCCGCGTCGGGTGTGTATGTTTGACCCATTTTGTTGTTACTTTTTTTTATACACACTTTAGCGAGATTTTCTCAGCTGTTCGGGGGGTCGTCGGTCGGCCCTGATTGAACCGTCGTTGTTGTGCCCTATAATGCTGATGACGACGACGAGAGATGTGCACGCGTGTGTGTGGCCACCGCCGCCCCTGTGTCGACCAAGGCCGCGTTGCCGGGGGTCTCGTGTGTCGGCTAATGCCGGCGAAAAGCTTGTTAGCGAAGATAGAGCAGCCGGGCGGTCGGGAGAGTAAGGGCCAGCTGTTGGCCCGTGTAAGAGGGAAGCATGATTCATTCATCAAAACACACATCGTTCCGGCATTCGACCACGTGCTCTTCCTCCTCTCGCTGTCGACGACGTCTCTCGTTCGTCGGCGAGCTGCTGATTTGTTGTTGTGGTCTCTTCCTCCTCCTCCACACTAACTCTACACCCTTGCCGCGTGACGCTATCTTTGGAATGGAAATGGAAAAAAAGTGGAACGTGTAAACTTCCCTCTCGACGGAAGCGGGCGCCAGTAAATAGAACACGGTTCCAGGAACGCGGGAATCGCGTTAGGCGTTTGCTTTGCTTATGGGGGTCGTGCAGCTTCATTACGACGTTCCCTTTTTTCTGTTTGGTGGCTTCACTGTTTTCCTCAATGAATTTCATCACCAACATAAAAGTGCCACATTTGAAGTCAAATCTACGAATCTCAAACCTGTTAGCCTCGTGCCAATCGTTGGTTGGTCGCGCCTGCACAGGACCCAGAGAGGTACCGGATTCGAATGAATGTCCGAACGAGACCGGCCTCCTCCATCATCGTGACCAGCTGATCACGGCGGGCTTTCGAATCTCTACCGAAACACGCACACCAACGTCGTCGTCCGACGTCGCCGTTGCCCAAGGTCGAAGTAGTACCCCAAAGGGGCAGTGCACGGGTACGCGATGTTGCCGGTTATGTTGAAGTGTCCGTTTGCCGTTCACACTGTTTCCTGACCGAACCGCCGAACCTGACCGGGCTTCCCAGACTCACGGTGCCGTCTATCACGGTGTTGTCTCGAAATTCGGCGAAACATCGGCCGTTTGAAACACCACCCATCCATTCGTGTCCTGGGAGGGAGTGCGCACACAACACTTTTTGTTATGCTGCAAAACCCCCTCAAACCTTCAGTGCAATGGCCCGCCACGGTGTCTGCTCCGTTCGTGTGGGTGCGCCTCTTGGTGGCCTCGTCACACTGTTGACGATGCTGCCGATGCCGTGCCAATGCTCTGGTTAGCAGAGCTAGGACGGCACATGATGATGTTGGCTGGTGTCGTTGGTCCAACTAAAATGCGATGCGAATGCATGTTCTTGTTCCATATGTGTTTGTGTGCGAGGCAGGAGATTTTGGTAGGTCATCGCTGCAGCGGCAATCGCTGAGCCCCCGAGACCGAGAGAGAGTATATGCATAAAATTCCCCCCCAACCGTGTTGACCAACCAGCACACCACGCCACCACAGCCCTGACGACGGGACCACGGAGCTTATCCTCCTCCCCCCGGAAAGGATGTGCACCGAAAGACCCCGGATGACCGGAACGCGCGCGCTCAAAGTTGTGTAGAAATTCGGCACCGATCGCCAATGCAATGAATGAATTGCATCTCCTCGAGTGCATGCCTCGGTTGCAGTCTCGTCTCCCTCTCGCACTATCTCTCTCTTTCTCTCGTGTGAGGTGGACGCACTGGGAAGGATGAAGTGCAGTTGCGGCGGAACTACGCAGGAGTTGGCGATGCACCAGCACAGAGAGCCTACGCACCGGCCTACAAAAACACACTCTTTGTGTGTGTGCGTTGTGCATTTGATCCTTTCGAGCGGCGGGCGATCCTGCTTCTTCTCAGCTGACGACACGTGAAAGCCTCAGGTCCGAGACCCGCACGCACGTTTACCCCGACCATTCCGCTTGCAACGCTGCTGCCGGTTCGTTCCGTTGTTTATGCTGCGTGTGTTGCGTCGGTCTCCGACAGAGTCCAGCCAGCTGTGTGCGCGGCAGTGGTCCTTTCGAATCCGGGACTCGATTTTGGCAATTGGTTGCTACCGCCACGTGGTTGCTCGGGTACCGCGAAGGTCCGGCGCGGCCAGTGCCATTAATTTGTTGCATCAACGCACGTTAGGGGTGTGTGAACCGATACGAGTTTGTTCCGAGAAAAGGTATCCCCCACTGGTCTCTGGCACGACGCACCACGTGGTTAATCTACGGAGACAATTTGGGTTAAAAAATAATATTAAATTAGGCGCAATTATTTGCTTTGTTTTTCATCGCCATTTATTTTATCTCTATTTCGTTGCAGGTACGTGCCCTAGAGAATCGAAGAAGTGTGGCATTCTTTCAAAGCGATCCTGCTTGCTCCTCCGTAAGTAACACCTTCAACGATACGCGATGGGTTCAAAACTAACTCAGGCTCTCTCAAGTAATAATTTTCCCATCGTCTGCCATTGCCGTTGCAACGTAAAATAACTTTACAACCGATCGAACAATCAGTCAGCAACAAGTTGTAAAATTGTCGTTCATTGACATCATTTGAGTGTGGTGAAGAATGGGAAGATCTTCCTCCCAGCTGCAACCAAAGGAAGTCGCAAGTTGGCCTGCGTTCGCACGCGCGCCGTCTTCGCCGTGGTCGCTGCACTTGTGGAGAAGGTCGTAAAAGTGTTGCGAACAGAGGAAACCTCACTAACGACCCCCGAGCCGGCGAGGAAGCTCCTTCGGACGATGCGCGGAATTCGGTGGACGAAAGCGGGAATATTCATGAGCTCGCACGTCCCTGTGGCCGGCTGGCTTATGGGAGGAGACAAGTTTCGCTTTTGGCCATCGTTTTCGTGTTGTTAACGTAGGTCGTGCCTCGCTCTGTTCGAATGATGTTTTATGTTCCATGATTTGTACCGTGGAGCCCCGTGGCGGCTTTGTGCTCCGTTGTTAGCCGGATTTTACGTTATTAGCCCGTCGGCAACGCCGGAATGCGTAACACGATTGCTGGTATTCTTTTCGCTGGACTTGTTCCCAATGCTCTCCACAGGCGCGCGCTACCTACACACTAACTTGCGGTAGTCTTTCGGTCATGGTCTCGTTGGTGTGCTGCCTGCAACCCCCGAATGGGTATTTAATGGATGTCTTTTTTTTTATTTCACCCTTTTACGACCCATCACCGATCTTTTCTCCTTCGCAGTCATCAAAATCTGACCCGGGGCTAAACGAGCGAAGATTTATTTATTGGTTTTGCCTGCAGAAGCAAATCATTAACGAATGATTTGATGAGTGTTCTTTTGTGGCCCGTTCAGCGTTTAATGTTCAGCGATGATTGATGCAGAAAAAATGAGATATGTCTTTAGGTTTCGTTTAAATCTTTGAACACAAAGTAGACCCTTCTTCAACGATCTTCCAAAAATTAAGCACATTTTAACGCGTTTTGGAGTATTTAGTGTAACTTAACCAAGGTTCTGTGTTCGAAGCATTGCACTTAATTGAAGTAAGTCGACGTAAATCCGTGGGCAATGGCGCACACAGAAAAAGCGAATGCGTGGACTCCAATATTCGCACAAGGGTATGTGTGAACATAAAATAGATGATTTTATGCGTTCACTGATCTCTGGTGGCTAAATTCTTGACTTTTTGTGACTCACTGAGACACACTCGCTGCGTATGTATCCTCAATGGGAACGGTCCTTTCTAAGCGCCACAATCCATCGGACGACAACTCTGGCTCCGGGAGCACACACTGCAAACGGAAAGCCAACGGGAAGTCACTTCTGGCAGAGGGATCGTGATAATTCTCTTAGTTCGCAAGTCCCAAGGCATGGTTGTGGGATGCTGCAAATTCGTAGAGGTCCTTTGCTGTTCGAGGGTTACCGTCGACCTTTTTTGGTGCCGGTTGTTTTTTTTGTGCTTCAGTTGTGCTGCTTCGTTGATCATCAGCAGGAGACAGAGCCTCACTTCGGTGCTCTCCGCACCATTCGAAACTCTAGGCAGGCCGCCTTCCTTTTCGGATTGGTGTCCCCATTTTGCCCCAGTGTCTAGGGACGACACCGAGTAGAGAAGGACATTCATTTACTGGCGCGCTCGACTCGCTTCTCTGTTCCGTTGGCGACGACGCGCCCGGCATTACCTCGTGACACTGCTGTGCTGTGCTACGCTGGTCTTCACGTCCAGTCCGGGACCAAGACGACGTGGCACAGGGAACTGCCCGCCGCCGCCGGCATACAAAAAGCGAAAGGACATCTTCGGTGCGCATAAACCAAGCTTGGAGGAGGAGGTCCACACCGGCTGACTCTACCGTCTGTGGGGGAGTCTGTTTTCTAGTTGGTCTTTGCTGTGCTACAGAATCCTTTGCGCCTCGGCAAAGCGCTCGGACACGAACGGGGCTCGCACCGCACAGCCAGCAATGTTGGGTAAAGCTGGTTGCGAGGCCGAGGATACCAGCGCGAGACTAGTGTGTCTCCGTCGACCGTCCCGGCACACTGGGCTTACTGGAAGGACGAATTTGCCCGGTGCGCTCCGTTGGATGGCCAAAAGTGTGTCGCGATGTGCGCTATCGAAATATGATATTTGAGTGTTTTCCTTTTCTAACATTGTTAGGTATGGAGCGTGCACATTTCAATAAATATCTCCCGACTGAAGTTAATCAATGATGATGAATGATGAACATTTGTTCTAGTAAAAGGCAAATTTCCGCATCCATTGCCGTGAATGGACATTGGCAACCGTGCCTTCCAAAAATCCCACTGTGCGTTGCTGGATCAGCCCTGGCATAATAACATTCTCCATTTGTGTGCGCTCTGTCAAGGTACGGAGCCAGCTCCTGGCGGTGGCCGCTGTTTGGAAAATGTCTCTCTGTCCGGAACGACCTCGCAGCCGTCGACGCTCGGGCTCTGCTCGGTTGGTCTGGTTCGGTCTCGGTTGGAAGGAAAACGAAATTTTCTTCCTGCCTGCCACGCGTCCGACCGACCAAGGAGACGCTTTTTCCATTGCCTCCATTAAGTTTTGCTGGTGTGGTGTGTTGTCCCACCGGCCGGTCCGGATGGAACACTCCGGATCCCGACCCGAAGGGTGGTGGAGTGGTGGTTCACCAGAAGAGAGGCATCGCATAAAGCGGAGCGCGCGCCTCTCTGGTATGGTCGCCGCGCCGCACACCGGTTCTGGGGGGGTCACTGTGGCTGACATTTGCCTTGCGCGGTTCCTCGTCCCTGACCTGGAGCGGGGAGTCGTGAAGGAGGAGTCGATGGCAGAAGAACCACCGAGTGTCCTCCACTGAGCCCCACTTCCTTCTCCCGATGGCGCGAATCCGGACCTCATCCGGACCTCATCCGGGGCCTTTGTGCTTCGCTTCTGGTCGTCCTCGTTTTGTCGCCGTCGGTGGTGACCTGATGTTAGAATTCCCAAGATATATATGCCGCCCCCACTGTTCATTACGAAAAGCTCGAGTCGAGTTTCCAGTTTTTGCTGTTCGCGTGGAGCGAAGAAATTCTTTTTTCTCCTACAAAGCAGTGGAGCTCCTCCCCCGTTGGCAACAAGGAAGCACCGGCGCAGGGCGGCGCGGTCGTCCCCCACAGACAGACAGCAGCAGGGAGTCACACTGTGTCTTTGGTTGCTGTTTTCTTGCTTGAAAGCATTCCAGGGTTAGTTCTGCAAATCTGATAAATAATGGTGCCAGTTTGTGTGCGTGTGCGAGGGTGAGTTCTTGGGTTTCACTAGACGGAGCCAGATCGGACGACCAAGCATTGGGTAAAGCGACTTTTTGGCTTTCCTATTGCCTTCCACTTAAAAATGATGGCACGCGGCAATCTGAGATTGTTGGCAAAATTCTCAGGTAAGCTCACGCAACTAAACCGACCGTCATCATCATCATTGGCAGAAGAAGTTTTATGAAGTAGGTTGGTGGAACTTTAGATCGTTATGTAACTGTGGTAGTGTTGCGTTACGCGCAGCAAACCCTTTGCGCTTGTCGTTTTCAGCAAAACCTGGGCCCTGTGACTTGTTGTTGGGAATCGAAAGTGAAGAATGGCGAGGAGTCGGCAGACGACGACTGACTAGAAACCTAGCTGTAGTGGGGCATTCCGGGAGAGTAATTACGATTTCAGGTTTGATGTCCTTTTGGTCGGTTAAGGTACCGATTATGAAATTATGAAATTATAGTTTGAACCAAAGAAAGAAAAAGAAAGGCCCAAAAGGGTTTGTTTACTATCGGAAAATACACTTCTTAGATTGCACGCTGGATTCAAGTTGGGAAGAGTTGACTTATATCTGCGAAATGTCAGAATCACAGGTTCCTTTGCGTTGCAGAGGCTACTCTGATCCGTCGTGGTTGCGATGTTTGAAGTCCGGTCAGTGTGCAGGGCTGCTGCATGATGTTGTATAGGGTTGCCACAAACGTACTGCTGTAGCTCTGGCCAGTGATAAAAATAGATTCCGATAACAGTAAGATCCAGTAACAGTAACGTATAACGGAGAAGAATCCGAGAATCTTTGACAGTTGAAAAAAACAACAGTATGGGTTCAGTCTAGCATCCGCGTGGTTCTGCATTCTGTATTCCATTAAACCGATCGGAGGTTTATCACTCTTGTCCCCGATCCTGTCCGGGGTGCGCACACACCACCCATCCCTAGTGCATTTAAATTCCGGCACTTTAAAAGGTGGCTGCCGGCCGGCATTTGATTATTCGGGGCCGTGACCGGGTGTGAGATCCGATAGGCAGGAGGCACGAGATGTGCGACCGAGCACGTGGTAATGGTTCCGGAGAAACGGGTCGTCGAAGTCCAGACCCAAATCATGCTGCAAGGCGTGTGGTGCGGTGGGTGGTTGGCTTTGTATGTGGGTGAGGTGCTCAAAAGAACGTCGAGTGACGAATGTAGGGAGGTTGATATCTTGGCGGGAAGCCGGGAGTCTTGAGTTTATTTTGTTTATATTTTCCCGCACCGCTGTGTTTGTGTGTAGGTCAGCAGAGCGCCGTAGCCGGTCAACGGACGTGCTGCTGCCGCCGGTCGATGTTATTAAATGCCGGCATTTTTTTGCCGGGTTTCTTCTTTGCATTCTTCGCGCTCTTCCAGATGTGTTCAAAGCACCCTCTCGTTGGCGCCACGAGTGTATTGTGGCGTTGTGGAGCATTTTGTACCTCGGACACACGATGTTGTGTGTGCTGCCGTTTGTTTACTTTGTCTTCTTCGCCCCCCGTTCGCTCCCCTAACCTTTCCCAACGCCGTGTATGCAGCAGCGGCCACTCTCTGTTGCGCCTGCCGGTTAGCGGAGTCTCTAGATGCACAGGAGTTTACCGCTAGGAAGTTGTTTTGCATTTTAGCGCCTTTTCGCCGCCTATTATTATGACGCACATCTCTTGCCGGAAACAACCCAGAATCCGCGACGGTTCCAGCCAGGATATCAGGAATCAAACGGGAATGTATCTATTAGGGCTTTTGGTAACTAAGTGGGGAATCGCAAATATTGTGTTCAAAATCACCTGCTGTCCGATCTCTTCCACAACACCACAGCTGTGACTCGAAGCAACGCAATTACCTATCACGGTTATGCATGCATGTGTGTGTTTCATAGAAGTGAGAAGAAGCTGATAACCAGACTGTGTCTGCGTCATTGAGTCACTAGACCGTGAGCGAGCAGCAGTGAGTGTGTTGGGAAACAGACACCAGATCCGGCGGATCATCATCGCGTCGTGGTGTGGCCCATTTAAATGATTAAACCGGCGGCGCCAAGGTATAAACGCTCCGTCCGTCCGTGGTGGTGACCTAACGACAGCAAATTCGTCATAAATGTACAACGGGGCCGCGCTCGGAGAAGAATTGTTTTGCATTTTATGACTCCCCCCGTCATCGTGGCAGCGCCATTTATTGGGGTCTCTCGCTCTCACGATGCAACTTGCCGATCAACGTCAGACTGCCAATTTGTTGTCGCACCCAAGTGCGACTTTTCTTTTAGCTATCGTCGAACGACAGTGAATTTGGCGCGAAACTCCGCGGCGCGTGCTGCTAGTTGTCAACTGTCAGGCTACGATTCTGCTTCAGTTTGCGATCGTTCGGACCACCCACCGTCTTCAGAGCCTTCTAAGACTGTAAATTATGACCGATATAAAACTTTACGCGTGGTGGTGGTGGTGCTCGACTCACAGAGCCGAGTCGAGAACCCCGACAAAACAAGGACCATCTGTTTCCTTCTGGCTGGCCTGGCCAATCGGGTGCCGGATTGATGTCTGCTCGATCGAGAAATTGCTACCATTTTATTATGCACAACCCCCGAGAACAGTTGGTGTGTGCTCGCGGCCAAACCGACGAGATGAATTTACAACCCATCCGCGCTGTGCGCCACACATTGTTTCGATGAACGGCCACGGTATGCTGATGCTGCAACCGCAACGTGAAATTGTTTTAAAACCCGGACGCGGGCACCGCGGATGCGACATCAGCCCTCGACGAGCTCGCCTTGGGGCAGCAGCGACCGTCGTCGTCGTCATCGTGGTGCAAAAGTTCCTGGGCCGCCCCTGGCGGATACGGACCCGAAGGGATGATTGCTCGAGCTGGCCGGGCAAAAGGAGGGGAGGATCCCTACGGCTCAAGGGATTGGGATGGGGAGCGCGAGACGGCTCGAGGTTTAATGCTACTTGGCCCCGGCTCGTGTGTTTTGCTGGTCCGGTGCTCGATGAACGATGGCGCGTCGTTCATAGTGTGTGGCAGCATTATAGCAGCAACAGCAAAACAGCGTCAGCGCACAAGGCACACGGAACCGTCCCACACCCCACACGAGCGGCTGGGGTGGCGGCGGAGGCGATGTGCCGGCGGAAACGCGCGCCGACGGGAATCAGGGGAATAACATCGAGAGAATGAACATCGACACCCGGACGATGCGGCGCGCGCGGACCCCGGCACGACACACAGAGCACACCACATCACATCGCTCGAGAGCCCGGTTCGGTGCTGTGCCCCGAGCACCGACCGCCGAGGCACGGTGGGATCGCTGGTGGTGAAAAATTCACTGCTCAAAGATGACACTTTTTGAGTTCCTCTCAACGGCGCTGGAGTCATCAACGGGGGCTTGACAATTGCTGGGGAGCGTGTGTTATGGCACGAACCAAAAAAAACACACAATTTTTCCTTCTTTTACCACCAGATCTCAACCCAATCTCACTAGGTCCAGAATAGGACTTAAGAGCTAGTTTCGTCGCTGTATGTCTCAAAATGAGCATGGAAATGATTCCCTTAAGTCTCATATATATTTATATACTTTTCTTTCATCCTACCGTCTCCCTCACATTTTTCTGTCAGATCGTTCAGCTGATGTGAACAAAATGATGCATTTATTCAGTATAACAACTGTACAATTTTTCTACAATTGTTTCACTTTTCTGAATTTATTGATTAGTTTATTGATACATTTGATACATACATTACATGAGAGTATACTTACATTAAGTTTTTTTCGGAATGACACGCCGTTACCGTCCAATACATCTCTGTTGGATTCACCGGAAAGCTCCGCGCCAAAGTGCTGGTCCTCAACAATGCAATAATACAATGTATTGGCTGAATAGAAAGTTTCATGTAAACACGTGAACTACTCTTCACTTCATTTTAAACTTACTTACCATAATAAGCAAGTACTTAAAATAACTATTTAATATGATTTTCAAGTAGCGCATTTGTTTAAGATGTGACTGATTGAGGACGAAACAAGAAATGTCAGAAATTGAACGAAGAGTGCTGGATCGGACGCTATATTACCGTGACATAGAGAGGAAATATTGCTCGTTGTTGCCCTCTCGTTCTGGCCTTTGTCCAGAAACGAGTTTCCCGTGAAACAATCCCATCTCAGTATGGAGAGAAAGAGTGCCTCTTTTGTTCGTGGAGCGTTCCCCGTGAGCACCATTTTTGGCCACCGACTGCGGCGTTGCGTTGCACAGTGTGCCGGTGCGTTCGGTGCTCCGGAGCAGCAGCAGGCCACCACACGGTCGGTCGGTGCGATGTGCGCCGTGCCACGCCACCCGATAAAGGGGCCCGGGCCTGATTGTGCCGTGCTGCTGCTGCTTTTGCTGCTTTTGCCGCTGCTGCTGCTGCTGTTGCTGTTCGGTGCCAGCACACTCCGTGAGAGTGCTGTGTCGTCGAGTCCGGGTCCCGGGTCCGGCCGGTCGGTGCCTTCGGTGCTGTGGTGTGCTGTGCCTGCTTTGGCTGATTTGAAACAGCCATGGGGCGGCCGACGGACACGGGAGTTTTTGTGTGACTCTCCTCGATATCATCATCGTTGGCCGCCGCCGTCGCCGGTCGTCGTCGACATCGCCACAAGACCTGAGCTCACTCAATCGTGTGTTTCTTTGGAATGATGATGTATGTCGGGTATGTCGGGGGGATAAGACGGTTATGTGTGTTGCCCTTTTTTCCGAGCGGTTCCTTCACCACCACCGCGGCCATCGCCGCCGCTTCTGCTTCGCTCGTTTCGTTCAGCTTCTTTTTCACCGCTACTTATAGCGCTCATTCCGCGCCGTCGTCGACGGTCGACGTTGCACATCTCGCGCTCTAACAGCGGCAGCACACACAGCGCCGTCGCCGTCGCCGTCGCCGCCGGGCCGGGGAATGATTTGCTTTTGCGCTCTGCGCCAACCCTCCCGCCGCAGGGGGTGGTGGGGTTGCTGGTGCCGGTTTTTTGCCCTCTGCTCTTGCCGTCGTCGTTGTTGTTGCAAAACCCACGGACCCCCCGACCGTGCGAAGGAAACGAATGAACGCGCGCTAAATGCGAGTTGGCAATTTAGCGGAGACACACACCGCCGCGCTGCGCCACTGCTGCTGACGTCGACGGACGACGGATGTGGGCAAAGACGATTGCGCGCCGGACGGCGCTGCTTGGTTACGGAGCAGGATTCGCAGGAAAAATACCGTCGACTCCCCCCTTTTTTGCGAGAGATTCTATCGCCCCCGGGTTGGGTTCTGCCGCCGGGTGTCCCAGCTGCTGCCGGTCGGTCGCTTGGGGTGAGCGATTGTTTGATGGAAATTAGAAATGAACGCACGCCCCGCGCACGGCCACCGTGCTCTTCGTGCGGTTCACGCGACTGGAAACCACAGACCTTCAACGAGCGCGAAGATGAGTCACAGAGAGTAATTACGTTACGCTTCGCCCAGTCCCGCATGTGAACCCCGCGATTGGGGTTTGCTGCAAGATCCATCATCTGTCTGACTCTTCGGCACACTCCAAACTGACGTCGAGAGATTTGTGATGCTTCGACGTCGACGCTTCTGACGTTCGCGAGTTCCGCGTGACGTATGGCCCTGGAGGGATCCGATCGGGAAACGGAGATAGGCTCGAACTGTCGATTGCTTCCTCTCAGGGGTGTTGAATGTTTTGCAAATATACATATGGATCTCTGCTTGTGTGTGAAACTTATTTTCAATTAATAATGGATTCATTGAATTAAAAGAGAACAATTAATGGCGCGCGGCCGTATCCTCCCGCGGATTGGTTGATGATAAAAATCATTTGGCGCCTCGATTCGTCACAGAGGGGAAGGCCCATATGGCCTGTAATATGTTGTCCATATGGTTCCAGCAAATGTTACTGTTAGACTGCACAGCATTGGCCTCACTCTTGGCGGCTTCTCCGGCAGCAATCAGATCACTCAGGGGAAAACAAATGGGAGTTTTTTTTTAAAAAGCATATATTTGCAACTTAAGAAAAAAAACACATATAAAAGACAGTCAATAAAAGAGCTGGACACTACTGCTCAAGTGTTCCTCGATAAGCCCAAAACTTAAAAGGAGTTGTGAAACTCAGAAAAAAAATAACCTTTCGCTCGGTGCCTTGGCTGGGTGAAAGGTTGTGAATAAATGATAGAAATGCAAAAGAAGAACAAACACACCACGTGGTTGGTGCTGGTGGTGATAAACACGAGAAATCGTTAAACAAAAAGAGAAACGCGCAAAGTCATAATACTTAATCCGCTTACAGCTGATGGATGGACCGGCAAAAAAACAAAATAAATTATCAATTTTCGCTTTTTCTCTCGCTCTCTCCTGGACCTGGACAAGGTAGACGAATGCAAAACAAAAACATGCTCACGACCCCGTGTACCGAATGTTTGCCCCGCGCTGTCCCCGGTTCTTGTCTCGTCGCTGACGCTTTATTTTGTTGTCACCAATTTGATTCGATTGTTGGTGCTACTCTCCCTCCGGGGTTGCCAGGGATTCTCCGATGAAGACCTGCTGCCTGCCTGTGGAGGTGAAAGTGGAATATGTTGCCCGGGTCGGGCCGGCCGGGAAAAGAAAACTGATTAACGATGGTGGCGTTCGGCGCGCGATTTTCGCGATTGTCGAAACGACCAACCGGCCACCAACCGGCGTGTTGCCCTTGCCGTTAGGAATGTGTGTTCTCGCCATCACAACACAGATTGATTGCATGGGGAGGAGGGTGGCCAGAGCGCCTCGTTAGTGCACCGCGCCATGGTCCTTGCTCTGTCCTGTAATGATGAGGCGTTCGCTAGTCCAGACACAACTTGGTGGTGTGATGCCCTGTGTTCCACATTCTGGATGAGGAGGCAGGCAGCACCGTTGGGATAGAGGTTCGGTCGGTCGGTCCCTAACACAATGTTGCCATTTGTTGTCATCGTCAAGAAGAGGCCATCAAAAAGACTTTCACAGCACACACACCACCGCCGTCAGTTTTGTGGTCGCCGTCGCGTGGTCTAACGATGGGATTTTTATTGCTCATCAACCGCGCAAGCTCCACTCCTTGTGGCGCCCCTTCATTGTAGCACGAGCACCACCTCCTTCGGGCGGGGGCCCGACGGGGACAGCATACGAGGCCTGCGTAAACACACACGCAGACGCATCCATTAAGTGGGAACGCGCAAGGGTTGATTGCGAACCCGACCGGGCGTGGAAGCAAAGGAAGAGCCGCGCTGCGGTCTTTCTGTAGGAGAACTGTGTGTTTGCACATGTCTCTCTGCGCGTGAGAGTGCCGGCGACGGGAGAGTACACATTTTAGATAAACTGTTTTTGACATTAATTGACGTCATTCAATTAGAGTGTTCCGGGCGGTGCGCCGCACGACGCTACTGCTTGCTGGTTGGCGTTTGAGGTGGTGAGTGAGTTCGCGCGCAAATTTTCGGCGCCAGTTCTTCCTGTGGTGTGGTCGCTACAAGGAACCACCAACATCGGTGGAACAAAATGTGATCGGAACGTCTGCAACTTCCTTCAACCGAAAGGAGTAGTAAGCTCATTCTCTCAAGCACAGTTTTTGACATTAAAATAAAACTTAGTACAGTCCACTCGCCACTCTCATCGTAGCCAAGAACCTGGTGGAAGTACACGAAAACCTCTGAAAACGTACACGGTGGTCAGTACACAAAGAGAGTGCATACGAAAGGGATGGCGAAACACGAGACAGGGCCGTCGGCCCCGCATTGCTCGAATGTGATTTATGCTTACGCGGAGTTGGGTACACACCACCACCACGCACTGATGCCGGCTGTGCAACGAGCATAATAACGGTTCTCTCGACGCGCATACCACCACCCCATCGTCCACCCGTCACAACAAAACGACCACGCCGAAGGCGAAGGCAACAAGTGAAAAGCCCGCCAACTGACGACGACGACGACGACGATGACGATGCGGTGCGGCGACCTACTAACGAGGTCGATAAGGGAGAGCGCGCGCACTATGCTAAGGAGTAAAAAATGACCTTGAAAAACTCCCGCTTTGGCCGAGGGCCGCCGAGAAGCATCGAGTTGGGGTGTGCGGTGCTGTGGCCCACCGATTGCCGGCTGATTTCGTGGACCTCTCGTCTTTCCTCGACTAGCGGACCGACCGACGGGAGTGGAGTGAAGAACATAATAATGTTTTTGCGTTTGGTGGTGTGCTGTGTGCCACCCAACGAACACGGGTTTCGTTCGCGTACCGAGGAGCAGGTCATTGACTCGTCATCGGTACTGTTGCGTGATTCTTGCGGATGCAACTTTTTGCATCCTTTTGCATTCCGAATCTGAACCTAGTTTTTGGGAGATCGTTTTGCTTTTTTGAAACCAATCAAGGCGGAAGGTTGTGAACACCGCAGAACTACCAGCCACCGTCCGGAGCGAGATCGATCTGGTCGCTCAAAAAACGGTATCCTGTCGTATTCCAGAACATTACGTTTAGTTTGGACCAAATAGTGGTTCCCAGCGGAAGTCTCCCAGAGGCTCTAGCTACCCGTTGAACAAAAGTACAGGATATGGGCACGTGGCGCGGCCCATCCGATCTCATCTCGGACGTGATCGATTTTTGCAGAATCCTCGTCTTCCCCAGCACAACGCGGGCTGCGGAGTGTTTCGGAATGTGTTCGAGCTGAGGTAGCTCGGTCTCTTGTGTCCGTGTCCGTTCTACCGTCCGGAAGCTCCACTCGGTCGGTGTGTAATTAAGGATTGACTAAACTGGCAGTCCGAGGCGGAGCGACGCTGGCTCTCCTATCCGCATCCTTCTTGTGTTGTTGAAAGTTTCTCCGGTCCCAAGAAGAAGGGAATCCACTTGGTCCCCTGAATGCCATATCTTGGCACACAGGACACACTGCGGAGTATGAGGACGGAAGGGACGGGTCCGGGGTACACCGAGAGTTTTCCGAAGAATATGGGAAATTTAGCTTTTTCCATTAGCAAGAAAGCGGATTTGATGAGACTGGAGTTGAGACCGCCTCCTCGGACCCCTTCTGCCCACCGCCACCACCGGCAAACTGGATAGATTTATAAGGAATTAAAAATGAGGAACGTCTACCAAGGCAGCTGTGCAAGTAATGGACTCTCTAAGCCCACTTCGTTGTTTCCAGCTGTGTGGGGGTCTCCTCTCTATGCAAGCATTCGGTGTTCGGTGCCGTTGTTCGTTCACCGGGCCAGTGGGAGTGAGAGCCCATACCCGAGGAATCCGATTGCTATCCTCGTAGTCGCCCGTCCGACGTGTTGTATGAATGAACGATACTTCCACACGCTCGTTTAACTTTCCGGATCTCTAGCCAAAGAGCGGTGATCACCACAGGCAGACTCTGCAAGGATTTGCTGAAACCACCACAAGAAATAACAAACATCCGTGTGCGCCCTCCGTGTTCCGGGAAGGAGTGATCCGAACTGAAGAAACTAATTTCTTATCATTGATTGTGGGGCGGTTGATGCTGTGAATGGTGGTGCATTGGGCATTCTTTTGGCTCGGTGCTGAGATGGTTCCAAGAATGATTAGAATTAAATATTTTAAACCCGACCATCACTTTCTTTCCATGTTTTCACAATCCATCAGGTATACTCACGTCAAAATTTGGAACATACTCTGGATGCTGTTGGGTTAAACAATTACCAGGTCTAAAATTTGGAAACCGATTTTATTTTCAAAGAAATCAAATGTTTATTACATTGAAACGAAAAATTTGATTTTATTCAAAGCATGTGCCAACGCTAGATATAAATTTCTTCCATTTCGCTGCCAAATCGTGGATTCCACGGCGAAATAATTATTCGTCTTTTGAAGCAAACCTATCCAATTTTCTACTTCCTCATAGAAATCGAATTGTTGATCAGCCAATGCGTGTCCCATCGATGAAAATGAATGACGTTAATCGGAAGGTGACAAGTCTGCTGGGCACAGCGGAATAAAAAGCAGTTCCCAGCCAATTGCTTTGATTGTATCGTGAAGCAATTTTGCTCAGTAGCGATCTGAATTAACAGTTTCACGCGGTTTTGGGAGGGAGCTCCTAATACACCACACCTTTCCGGTCCCATCAGAAATACCTTTTTGGCTTTCCGCTTAAAGCACTGCGATCTTCCAAAAACAAGCTTCGACAAGCATTTGATGCGATTCTGAAGCAGTTTTCCGCAGCCGCTAGCAGAAAAGCAATGCGTGGTGGCAATCAGTGCCAGCCTGTAATAGTTTAATTTATAATCAGCAATAATTCCCACCAACAAGCTACCTACTATTCGTCTAGTTATAAACCTCCCGGGGCACATCAATCGGTTGCAACAACGGACTTTCAGTGTCCTGTGTAATTTTTTCTCCCAAAAATCGCGCACAACTTCTGGGTGCGGTTGGTCGATCGGCGGCGGAGCATCTCTCGGTGAATCAATCAATAATTGGAAACCACGGAGATATGATGGCGTGGGCACGGCCGAGGCTCTGCGATGTGTGGAGGATGTTTGTGTTAAAAATCATCATCATCACACCAACGATCGCGTCATCATCGTCATCTCCATGTGCATTTCCATACTTTTAGTGTGGCGTAATGCGTTGGGGGCACTCACTCGCCCGCCGCGGTGTTGTGGTGGACTCACTCGCTCGCGCTAAAGCTCTGCAGTACCTGAGGGGGGTCGGAGTGGTATATACAGAACATTATTTCTGACATCCTTTTTTGTGTGGTGGGTCCTTTTTTCGTTGACCACCACCTCGCGCGCGCTGTCCGTCTCTTTCGCTTATATTAAATGTTTTATTTTTGCCCTCTCACAGCGGCGTATGTTTTTGGGCCCACAGTAGCTTTGCCCGGTCACACATAGTGCTCCGCGTGTGTCCCCCCTTAGTACGGCACCCCGCCGTCTGACTGTCGGTGATCGCGCACCGTCATTGTCGAGTGCTGCGTGTGCGTTGCAGGCTCTCTCCCAACTACTAGAGTGCCCCCTTTTCCTGATAGCGCTAGCAGCAGTAAACAGGCGTTTTATATTTTTATATAGTCTTTTTTCCGTTGCACTCGCGCAAACGCACGCACGCACGTACACGCGCAGTGCAAACATTGAATCCCTGATCCCCAGCGGCAGCGAGCCGCGGCGCTGACTTGGTGCGGCGCATGCATATTATGTTTTTCCAGTGCCAACGATAAAACATGGTCAAATCCCTGCAACTCTTTGCTGTCCACATTCCACATGCACCGAACCTGTCCCCACCGAATTTTGTTGCCGCTTTTCGAGAACTGAAAAGTTCCTTTTTTCCCGGGCAGGTGACTCGCGACAAAACACGGTTCACTCTGCCTTTCGATCGGTGTGGAAGACTTCAGCCTATTAGCCGTGGCAAAACGTTTGCAAATTATCTGATGTGTTCTTCTTCCACCTGCAAACAAATTGCTGTGTGCATTAATATCAATAATTTCACTTTTATCGGTGTTTTTTGCAAATAGTTTTTTTATTTGCGAAATTTTGCGCACATATCGGAACATAGCAGTGACATCCTCCCCACGTGTATGCCCACCACCGCCTGATGCAATTCGCATCCTTTCCATCCAGCGACCTGACCTACGCCTGGTGTGATCCGTGCAAGCGGTTTTGGTGTGAAATTCTCGGTCCACATAAAAATAAAACGCAATCCCCGCACCGATGGTGTGTTGGGGTTAAGCGGGGCAAAAGTGGGCCCTGGGAAAGAAGGTGGTGGTGTGTGCGGTGGCAGGTGGTCCCGATGTTATCCACGCAAAATTTGTGCTGGGGCAGAGAATGACCTTTTGCCTCCAGCATAGGGGGCGGCAACGTGTGTGCGCAAACATTGGCAAACGCGGGTGGAAGCATAATTATATTGAAAATTATATGAATGCGATGAAAATTAATAAAAATTAAAAAATAAATTATATTTACTCACCGAGCTCTCCGGGGGGGTTCTGTTCCGCCCGGGGTTTGGGTTGAGTGTTTGTCGTTTCGTCATTTCCATCCGGGGAACCCCCCTTTACCCTTTCCCGCTTAGTGCGGTCACGATGCGACCTGAAATAACTACATTTCGCGATCCTGATGCTTGTCCTGGATCGGGATTGGCACTATCCTAGGGCAGCGCCCGTGACCGACCTGTAGAGGTCGAAACGCTCGAGCAGAAAATGAGAGAATGAAGGTGTTTTATTAGGAAACAAAAACAACGCACGAAATTCTAACAATTGGGCTTGGAAGGGATGTGTAGTTTAGGCAACAATCTAGCAAAATTATGCATCAAAACACACCTCCCAAGCGGAGATATGGGAGGGAGTAGGGTTGGCCACCCACCACTTTCTGATGATTCTGATCAGATCTGATCTAATATTCTTGGCTTATCCCTAATTTGACAAAACTGTTTTATGGGGGACAGAAAATACTTGAACGCATCGTTGTGGAGGACTCGCCACCTCATGACATGGCCAGTCCACTGTAGCCTGGCGAGGCGTATACACTGCACGACAGCCAGATCGCCGTACAGCTCGCTGTTGTAGCTATAAACAAATTCTCTCTATCTGGGGTTGTAGAGAATTTTTTTTATAGCTTTGATCGCCTCGACACAAGATGTTAGTGGAATAAGTTTCCTCAGACTGTTGGCCGAATGAACACCCTGCCGCGAATCTCTTCAGTTATGCCTCTGCTATACGGCTACCGAGATTTTCCGCAGCTTCCGTTCCTTTCCTCCGTAAGCTACATCGGAGAGCCGACGATCCATAGTGTCTATCACATCACATGCATCCTTGAAATCGTTGAAGATGTGGTAGGTGTTCTAAAAAAAATCAATCGTCTTAAGAAATCTGCCACATGGTGAAAACTTCTGATCAGTGATAGACTTTCCTCTTCGGAGTCTAGAACAATTGGAAGAAAAAATATAAAAAATTAAGAGACAACAAGAAAATAAGTAAATGAGTTGTTGAACAAGCGACGGGACCATGCAAATCCGGGGCATCTCCCAGGACCTTTTGGAGAACGCGAGTGTCACAGTTCCGCGTGGTGCAGCTGAAAATTAAAATTATTATTCTCTTGCTCTCTCTTATTATTGGCTACGTCCAAGCATCATCTGTCTCTCTCTCACTCTCCGTTCATTTGCTGACCATTGGTGTGGCGACCGCGCACTACTCCGAGTGTCCACTCTGTGCACCAGTGCATTATTGTCATAGTATGCGTGGCGATGGTGGTTGGTTGGTAATGTGCACAGGCAGGTCACATCAGAGATGACCCCGTTCGGGTGGGGTTGGCGAAAAAAGACGGAAAAAAGGACTCGCCCACTATTTCTCGCGACCAGTTGGCGGCTGCTGCTGCTGCTGCTGCGCTGCATCATCGCCACCACCGGCCCCACCGAGGGTTGAGTTGCGGTTTTTCGCGAGTTTTCCACAGTGTCTGTGGGGGGAAATGGAGTTTTTTGGAATGAGGCCCCCAGTGGCTTTGCTTCCTTTTTGGTTGAGCACGTGGCGCGCCGCTCGGTCACTGGCGTGAATCGCGAGGCAAACGATTTAGTTTTGAATTATGCCGGAAGATACGGTGGAAAGATAAAGTCGGTCATGGGGTGGGCAGATGATGGTGTGCTGGCGGCTGTGTGCGGCCCCCTTCGGAAGCTGGCGGAACATCGTCACCGCCGTGTGTTGTGCTGTTAATTGAATGAATTTCTGAATTTCTGAATTGCTATCGGACTGTGTGTTCTCTTCCAGATCTAATTGTGTATGGGTGGGCGGGTGTTGGTGTGCAACTTCCAACAACAACACGGCAGCAGATTGGCAGTCGAATCAACCGACAACAACTGGCCAGGGTCCGGTGGCGTGTCTGGTTGAGACTGTGGTGGCTTCAGCCCCCTAAACTGAAAATCGAATTGTAAAGTCCACTACCCACCCGCACACACACACACACACACATTCGGTGGGTGGGTGGTTGTACTCTCTTTTTAGCACTATTGTTTCCCTCCCTCTTTTTTTGTAACAACGCGCGCATCGCGCACGTGCATTTTGGCTCGGAATAAATGATTAAAGGTAATTTTTGACCAACCCCCTGCCCCCGAGGGAGGGCGATGGAGCAGTGGGGTGGGGAGAGTGTCCGCGCTGCTGATGGAGTGCCCAAAAGGGGGACGAAACAATCGATCGAGCGAGCGAGAGAGAATGAAGAAAGCGGGAAGGGAAGCAATCATGAAAATTGCCGGTTGTGGGGGAAGAGGAGCACAGCAGGGAGAATGGAGGGGCCGCCCCTTCCTCCAACCCTTTTGCACTTTGTTTTGTTGTATTTACCATCCTTCCCCGTGGGGAGGGAGGGGTTGGGAGGTGAGACAGACCACCGACCACCGTTTGTGTTTTGTGCACCTTTTTTCCCGCCCAGTTTTCCCGGCTCCCCAAGGGTTGGTGGTGCTGGTGGTGGGGGGTATACAGGAAATTTTGCAATTTGTGAGCGCGCGTCCCGTTTTCGGCTGACAGAGAGAGAGAGAGAGAGAGAGCGAATGAAACCGCGTTCGGGGACGGTGGGTGGAATTCACTTTTCCCGCGAAAAAGGATTCTGCGGTGCAGTCCCACCCCGCCGGGGCCGGCGAGCCGTGTGGGCGATATAATTCGCATACCCCCACCCCCGTAAAAGTGCATCCTCTCGCTATCTTACTCTCTCTCTCGCTCTTTCACGCTGGTTCGCTTTTTCGTTTTTTATCACGATCCTATCACGCAGTGTGCCTTACGCGTGCCTCGGTGGGTGCAGCGGGGTGGAGCGGGGTGGGGGATATGCTAGATATGTAGCGCGCGATGTGATGGCGATCATTAACGATGACGATTCTCGATGATGATGATGATGATGGTCAAACCACACACTGCACCGGTGTGTGGCGGACGCCAGAAATGACCAAATGCATCGAATGCAGCTATGGGGGGAGTTATGTTGCGATCCTTTTTTCTCTTCCTTTTTTTGGTTTTTGTTGTCCTGTGTGCGTGCGTTGTGCGTGTGCGCCGCGTGTATGTACTCTGTTCGCCACCACCACCTGGGAGAGGGATCGCACTCTGTGAGTTGGCCGTTGCCAGCAGCAGCCGAGGCAGGCCCCAGACCAGGCTCAGGCCAAGCCTACTGTTGTGTGGGCGAGGGCCAGCAACACGGCTTCCGGAAGGCTATTAAATCAGTCACATCCAAGCGATTAAAGGGGATGGTGTGTGTGTGTGTGCGGAGCTGAGCGCAAAATTGTCAGACCTCTCGATCCTCTCGAGGCGTTGAGGAATTCGGGAATTCTTCCGCTCTGGGGCCACGTTTCGAACGGCGGCGCGGTGGAGGAGAATCTCGCTGGGAAGAAGGACCCAAAAAGAGGCTCAAAAAGGACTGTTAACGACCACCCCAAACCCAAAGCGAAACCGAACGCAAAAACGGGGTGCCCCAAAAAGGACGCAAAAGGATTCACTGTGTGCTGTGTGTGCTGCATATTCTGCGACCGCCACCGTCGTGCAGGGGTGGGTGGGTGGTGGTGAAAGTGTTATGTTTTTGTTTCTTTTTCGGGTGTTTCGGGCGTCAATCTCTTTGCTTTTCCTTTGTATGTTGCGGTGAAAAAAGACTCCTCTGTGCTCTCGCGCGTAACTCTTCGCGGCTGTCTGTGTTCGTTTGCGGGTGAGACTGTGTGCGTGGGTTTGGTCCTCAAGAAGAATCCTCTAACCAAAAAGGAATCATGAATTACAAACCACCGTCGGCATCGTCGCCGTACGATGACTGGTGGCGCCTGGCGATGATGGTTTCCACCTCGTCCATGCGCTCCTCTTTTTACCACCACCCGGCAGTGGCCGGAGGATCGAGTCCTTCGGTGGCCGACGGTACGCCGGCCGCCACACGATCGCCGCTCCTGTCCCAAATTGTACCAAACCATCGCCGCTGGCCATTATCGCCACCACCACCGTACACATCGCGCCGATATGTTGCAGGGTCGGCTTCCGGTGTCGGTGGCCACCCGACCTGGTACGGCAATCCGGCGGGAGTGATTACCAGCGGGGGTGGAACCACCACCATTATAGGCTCGTTAACGACACTCGTACGTGTTTCATCCTTCCCCGTGGGGGGGACCTTCGAAGAAACCTAGCTTATTATGCTCTGTGAATGAACCTCCCGACACTCATCCATTTCTTCTGTTTCTCCCACGCGTGTAGGACTCGAGCGGTCAGAACAGTAATGACGGTACGACGGGTAGCAGCGGCGGCATCGGCGGCAGCGGTTCCGCAGGAGTTCTCCACGCTGCACCCGGCACGCCCAACTCGTCCTCTTCGTCGTCGTCGCAGGGCATGAGGCCGACGCCTTCGCCGACCGGTTCCGGTAGCGGATCGCGCTCTATGTCGCCGGCAGTAGGTAAGTGTGTCAGACTCTGGATGTTTTGTTTTGTAAACGACACTCCGACATCCTTCAAGTTCAAGTCCAGAACAATCCACGTTCAAACCAACTTGAAAGGTTTGCGTGTTGTTTGCAAAATAAAACAATCCTGCGCTGCACTCACTTCGAAACACACCGCATTAACCGCTTTCGTTTTCACGTTGCAGGCCAGCAAAGTGTTCCGATGCCTCCTCGTCCATCCAGCAGTCACTCGCAAGCACCGACGAATCAGCAGACGCCGCAGAATCAGCTGGCAGGCAGTGGCAGCAGCAGTAGTAGCAGCAACCTCGCGCACAGCAACAACAACCATCAATCGCAGGCGGGCCCGGGCGAGCATCACGCCCGCGTAGCTTCGCCGAATCGGCCCCCTTCGACGACCGGCAGCGGCGTTTCGTCCTTGCCGCCGACGTCACAGGCCCAGGGAAACGCGATGGCCACGCAGGGCGGCTATCAAACGCAACCGCCGCACGCGGCCCCCCACATGCACGGTGGCCCCTACAAGATGGCTCCCGGGCCCGGCGGCGGCGGTCCGGTGGCAGGTGGTATGCCGCCGGGGGCCGGAGGCCCACAGCAAATGTCCCCGTACCCGGGTCCACCGCCACCGCCCCACCAAGCGCAGCAGCAGCAGCAGCAGCAACAGCAACAGTATTCACCCCACTCGCCGGCGGGTTACTCGCCCCGGCCCCAGTACCCGGGCGCCGCGTACGGTGTACCCACACCGCCACCGCCGGCACCACCCGGGTCACAGCCGGCGAACGCGGCGGGGCCACCGGGACCCCCCGGTGGCTCTCCGCATCCTCCGCCGGGCGGCTATCCGGGGCACCGGATGCCGAACCACGTCGGAGGACCGCCCCCACCACCACCACACTCGCAGTATCCGGCGCCCCACCAGTACCCGCCGCCCAGCTGGGGACCGCCGGTGACGCAGGGCGGCGGTGGCGCTCATGTAAATAATCATGTCCAGCAACAGTCACAGGGAGTTCCATCTTCGCCGGGCGGTGGCCCGCCGCGGCAGGGTAAGGGCGGGTTGCATCCGCATCCGCATGGGCAGCACGCGCAGCCACATCAACAGCAGCAGCACGGTCCACCGCCACCGCCACCCCACCAACAGCAGCAGCAGCAACCGCAGCACGGCGGACATCACCACCAGCCGCAGCAGGCGCAACCACCACCGCCCCCACACCACCATCTGCAAGGTCCACCCCCGCAGCAAGGTGGTGGCCCTCCTCCGCCACCGCAGAGCGGGTCTCCGCAGCCACCGCTTAACTATCTGAAGCAGCACCTGCAGCATAAAGGGGCGTACGGTGGTGCACCACCCGGTGCTGGCGGTGGTGGGGCCACTGGAGGCGGTGCGCCGAGTCCGACGCCTCCGCAAGGGTACGGCAACGGGCCGGGGATGCACCCACCGATGGGGCCACCACACCACATGGGCCCACCGATGGGAATGCCTCCGCCGAACGCGAGCAGCATGGGTCCTCCGCCGCCCGCCGGAACACCTCCCAGCAGTCAGCCACCGGGTGGTGGTGGTGGGCACCCGGGTGAGGGCGGTGCGCAACCACCGTTGCCACCTCACCAGGTCGGTGGCCATCCACCAGCGCCTCCGTCGGGCCACGGCCATCCACAGCAACAACCGTTGCCACTGCCTCCGCACGCCGGTGGACACCACGGTCACACGCAACATCCATCGCACGGGCACCCGCACGGGCCACCGGGGCCACACCCGCACGGCCATCCGGAAGCGCCCGGCAGTGGGGGTCCACCGCCGCCGCCGCAACAGCACGGTGGCGGCCTCATCATGGGCGGAATGCAGGACAACGGGCTCGGTGCGGCGGTTGGCAGCGGCGCTGGCGGCAACAGCAACGCCAGCAGCGGCGGCGGTCCGCCATCATCCCACCACCACCACCAGCAACAACACCACCACCACATTCATCATCATCCAGTTACCTCACTCGTTACAACGGGACCTGATGGCGCTCCACTCGACGAAGCGAGTCAGCAGAGTACCTTATCCAATACCTCAGTAGGCAAGTGAAGGCCCCACCGTGCGTCCACCATAGACCCTTAACCCGCTAATCGGACGTTTGTTTTTTGTATCCTTCAGCTTCCGGTGAAGACCCAGCGTGCTCGACGCCGAAATCGCGGAAAAGCGATCACTACAACAACCAAAGCCATTTGGCGGCCAGCAACACCACGCCATCGTCGTCTTCGAACGCGTCGCCCGGGCCGCACAACGCGCACGAGGACTTTGAGATGAACGCGTCCCCGACGTCCTGGCCCCGGACGCCCGCTAGTCCAGTGAGTATAGTAACGCAAGCCGACGACCACGATCGCCGCCACCACCACCACCACCACCACCATCACCGTCACGACCACCAGCATCAGCTGCAGCTGCACCGCAAGCAGCACCATCAGCAGCAGCAACAGCAGCAGCGGGGCCAGCAGCGCCAGCATCGACACGATCATCAACAAGAGCCGTTTGGTGGTGACAATGGTGGAGCGGCAGACGAGCGGCAGCCACACCGACACCACCAGTCAAACCTCCTTCCCGACGACACTTCCCTGCCTGAGACGCCGGTTCTTCTGGCCTCTACCGGAACGCTCGGGGAACGCTACGGAGCGGACTCGAGCCAGCTGCTTCCGTTCAGTAGTTCCTTGGGTCGTTCTCGTGCGACGATCACCGGTAGCGGCATCGGCAATAGTAGCAGTAGTAGTCCGACCGGCTACAACCATTTTCTCCTTGGGCCGTCGCCTTCTACCAGCAACAACTTCAGTACTGGCGATGGCCGCCGCCAGCAGCAACAACAGCTCTATGCTCCCTTTCAACAACAACCGACCGATTACCATCGGTTGCTCTGCCGCTACCCGGTGTTTGCATCCTATCAGCAGCCAGCGGCGGCCAGCACTACTGCTACTATCGCCGTTGCCGCTGCTAACAGTGCGCGCTCAGCATCCATCCTTCCGCATTCCCTTCCGTTGTCCGGTGGCGTCGCCGGTACCGCCACCACCGCCAGGGCGCCCTTTGCGTCTTCGTCAGTATCGTCGCCGTCGTCGTCGCAGCCGAATTCGGCTGCGGCCGCTGCGGCTGCCGCGGCGCTCGTTGCGTACTGGTACTCCTACTCCTCCTATACGTCGTCGGCGTCGCCGTCGTCCCGTTCGCCCGTCCACGTCGCATCGACGTCGACGGCGATGACGCGCCGACCATCGCCCGTAGCCAGTCGTAGTAGAAACGTAGATGTACAATCGGTTTTCTTCTTTCTTGCGCACTCTAATGACCAAATACATGTGTTTTCCCTCTCCACACATCTTGTGGCGCTGCCTCCCTGTTTGTGGCCAAGCGTGCTAAGCTTGTTTGGCCCCAAGCAAGCGTGGCATGGCCAACGGATTCGCTCTCCGCCTTTCCCGCGATGGTCTGTTCCCCCTGGACAGTGGAAATCCTGTTTTGGTGATACCCCTTTTGAGGTGCCGTAGGAAATTTGGCTCTAATCGGCGGCGCTATGTGCTCCACTGTCCATGGCCATGGCCACTGACACTACACACACCACACCCACTACACACTTTCACCGAGCAGACGACCGATGATCGCGGTCTCCTCACATGGTTTTCGTAATATTCTGGCCTTCGTTACTTTACAACGGCTGTATTATGGTTATTATGTGTTTTTGAGCGCTCAAGAAAACCAGATTCTCGTGGTTTGTTTCGTTTTGTTGGTTTTGTTGTATCGTTGCTGTGCCGTCTACGTTTGGTTAGTTTCGTTGATCCATTAGTTTGCCAACAACCCATCGTGTTCCGCTTTGCTTTGGCCCGTGTTGTGCACTGGGCTTATTCTCTTTTGCTACATGTATTTGTGCGCTGTTTCTTTTTTAAGTTGTGTTACAATTGGCTTAAAATCGTGTTTCGTGTCTTTGCGTCTGTTTCTCTTGCGTTCTCCACACTTTCCACTACACATTCCTCCACGGATGGTGGGTGCATTTCCGTATCATGCCCGCATTTTGTCCCGCTGAAAACAAACCCCTCAAACAGACCAAGCTAGAGAGAGGATACCCTCTCGGAATCCGTGCCATTTATCGTGGCTGAGCGCGCCACTCTAGTTGTGCCTCAGTGCCCGTGTTTAGCATATTGCTTCAGACCCCGCAATATGCTAACCAGAAATGTATACTTTTATATTTCCACACACCAACACTTCCGGCTTTGCGCGACAAACCATACTGAACTCGTTCTTTCCTATTCGCAGGTATTTAACAGTCACGTTCCTCCCACGCCGGAGACTCCTTTTAGATCAACTAAGGTTAATAATGTTCTTTTTTCAATACCACTGCCTGCCTGTGTGTTGCCTCGTGTTGTGGGGCCCTCACTTAACTTTTCTTTTCATCATTTAAAGCCCATTTGCTTATCCTTTGTTGGGTGGTAGTTTATGCTGCATTTTAGTTCTGATTCTTTTTAGCACCCGTTAAGGTTTTGTCTTCCACAACATTTGGCTTTGAGATTTTTTTGTTTTGCACATTCTAATACGACCATCGTCATCATCATCATCAACTCATA
The DNA here is from genome assembly GCF_943735745.2 of Anopheles bellator. Lineage (NCBI taxonomy): Eukaryota > Metazoa > Arthropoda > Insecta > Diptera > Culicidae > Anopheles > Anopheles bellator. The sequence goes on from NC_071286.1 coordinate 39,715,554, forward strand.
TCGTTTTGGTTTTAACCTTCGGTTCGGGGCCCATTCGTTGGCCGTTGTGGTTTACATTACTGTATTCGCTTATTCGGTAGCAGGATTGGGCTTTTTAGTTCACACATTAAAAGCTTCGTTTCACAGTTCTCAGTTTGGTTTTCGACTGAACAAAATATGACCGCGTGTGTGTGTGTGTTTGAATTGTGCATGTTTTGGTTTGGTGATGCCATCAATATTCCTTACAGTCAAATATAAAAAAAAACATTTTTTCACACTTTACGGTTTATGTTGACGGATCGTTTAATTTTAACCAATCTATAAAATTTTAACACTTTTCCGGTTCTTTTTTTTTAATGATTATTATTATTTTCCTTAACATTTGTGAAAGCAATGGTTTCTAGCGTATTGTGGTTCCATTTTTGTAGGATGCACCTTTTCTTCGCTTGCCTGTTAAAATCAGGAACGATTGATTTGCATGGGAAGAGGGATAGACAGATGGGAGAATGAATCGTGTTAGTGTTCAGAGCAGAGAAACTTATTTTCAAACTTTTCCCTTCCCGTTTGCGCCTCCAACAGAAATCGGATAGCCTTAACAAGCTGTACGAGATGGATGACAAGCCGGACCGGCGAATCTTCCTCGACAAGCTGCTGGCGTATATGGATGAGCGCCGAACGCCGATCACCGCCTGTCCGACGATCTCGAAGACACCGTTGGATCTCTACCGGCTCTACGTTTACGTGCAAGAGCGCGGCGGCTTTCTTGAGGTGTGTAAGGTGAGTTGCTAAGCAGTCCTGACCTCTCCGATCCCCCAATGCTACTAACCTACCCTCCAACTCTAACCCGTGAGGCACCGGAAAGCTTACTCGAGAATGGTTGAGCGTACAACGTGGGCGTTTTCTTCTTTCTTCTCTCCTTCCACACCCTCCCAACTCACTGAAGGTTACCAAGAGCAAAACATGGAAGGACATCGCTGGCATGCTCGGCATCGGTGCCAGCAGTAGTGCGGCGTACACGCTCCGTAAGCACTATACGAAAAACCTGCTCCCGTTCGAGTGTAAGTTCGATCGTGGCGGCATCGATCCCGGACCAATCATTGCGCAGGTCGAGGCCGGGTCGAAGAAAAAATCGGCCAAAACAACGTCGGTCCCGTCACCGGGTTAGTATTCTAGGCAACAGGATTCTTGTTCCCGATCGCTCGTCTAATAGTCAATTTTCGTTCGAATTCTCTGCAGGTTCGTCAAATTCGCAAGATTCGTTTCCCGCTCCCGGCAGTAGCAGTGCGTCGATGGATGGATACGGTCCGTACCCGGGCAGTGGCTATCCTCCCGGATCCACCCCAGACTATGTGCAGCAGCAGCAACAGCAAGGTGCTGCCGTTCCAAGTGTTGGGCCAGCCGGAGCGGCGCAACCAGCCCCTGGCCAGCAGCAGCCTCCGCCACAGCCTCAACAAAGGCCTCCTTCACAGCAGAGCGGCACTCAGTCACCCCATCCGGGTAAGAAAAAGTTCTTTTCTCTTCGGCGTCCTTAGAAGGATCGTGTAATTAAATGCGCCCTGTTTGAAAAAAAAAACGTAACACACTTCATGCATTCCGGTTTATGTTCCGGCAAAACACATGCCATCCGGTGCCCCATTATACCACCATTCAAAGAACCACGCACCACTATTCCCTCTGGTTTCCCTGAATTCGGTTGATCGCTCGAACGACCTCCCACAGACCTGCTGCGTGTCTCTCTCTCTCTATGTACATAAAAGAGCCCTGAGTTTAGTCCACTAATCATTAGTCTGTGGGAAAAAAGAATGAATGTTTCAGTACCAATTTGCCAAGGGAGTTATTTTACACACAAACAATTTTGTCACAAGCGAACATGTGCTGTTTGTTAATTCATCCAAGTCCATTCAAGCCCATTTGTTGTGCTATGCTTTAATAGTCATTTGATTAGTCCGGGACAAACTAACGGAAGAAAAACACTTTACTGTACTATTTCTGGGATTTTAATAGTTTTTTTAGAACAGGGTCTCAGCATACCTTAACGCAAAGGCAACTGCATCCTTTCCATCATTCTCTTGCGCGAGCGTTACACAAAAGCGTTGTTTGTAGAGTCTGCGTGTGTGATTGTTACTCCAATGTTGTTGTTGTTGTCTTACCTGTTTTTGTACCTCCCTCGTTCTTCTAACATCATAGGTTCGGGACCGCCTGCTTCGGGCGATAACATTAGTGTGAGCAATCCCTTTGATGATCCCGTGGGTCCACAGCGTCCCCCGTATCAGCAGGGTGCTCCTTATCCACCGGTTTCACGTCCTCAAGGTAATGGCACTTCACCACCTTCTTTACGTTACGCGTGTACAGTAGCTGGATCCCTGCCAAATTCACTCACTCACACTAACCTGCCCTTGTAAATATTGTCTTATTCCCTCTTTTACACCTTTGACCTATTGGACGATAAATCATTGACGGACAATTCTTCGGAACACTTGAACCCCATTACTTTGTTTCTTCGTTTAGTCTACGAATAACGGTTGTTCATTTTTTGACTGTAGCGGTAGTAGTAGTAGTAGTAGTAGTAATAGTGGTAACGTTTAAATATAATCCATCTATCGATTCAAATTCACTTTATGCTTACGTTTTGTACGTTTTGTTTAATCGTCTGCTAAAGCAGGCGCTCCATATCAGGGACAGCCGGGTAGCTACGGACAGTACGGTGCTCCGGACCAGTATGGACCAGCGGCCGGTGCCCCTCCGGGTCAGTATCCACCGCCACCTGGTAGCCAGCAAGGCCAGTATCCCCCAGCGAATCGGCCACTCTATCCACCGTACGGTCCACCGGAAGCCGGAGACGGGTAAGCATAAGTTTCATTTGTTCGTACGTGTGTGTGTGTGTGTGTGCTGCTTTCTTTACCATTCTTTGAGCAAAGTTGTATATAAAAACGTCGAAATTTGACTTGTTTTCGTCAAAGATTTTGATGAAAAGCTTTTGAAAAGTCTCCAATGAATAACGAATGAGAATTTTGCTAAGAAGTCTTAAATAACGTGTTTAAAAGTAGGTCGGTCGCGGTTTGATGCATCATGAATTCCTTCCAAACGACCAAACCATCAACAAAGAGCACCATTTGAATGCTATGCGTCGTTAGTGTAATGCTGTGAATAAAAAAGAACGAAAGATGGTGTAACATCCAACTATGGGATTTTTGATGTTGGCGGCCGAGTCAACTTTGAACTGTCGAGGCAGCCCTTTTGGGGTCATGATTTTGAAGAATAGTAGGCTTTGCATGACTTGCTGTGATCGTTCTTTGGCTCCCCGTGTGAAGACACCGACAGAGAGAGAGAGAGAGAAAGACAAAAATGTTTTAACCTAATGACAGATCTCCGTACAGGGGAACTCCACCAACGACGGGTGCGGTACCGCCACCAACGGCCGCCGATCCCTACCGAGGCTATAGCAGTGCGCCGTATCCTCCGCCACCTCAACAGCGGCCTTATCCGCCGCAATCGCAACCACCGGCCAGTGGAGCTAGTGGTGCCGGAGGACCGCCACCGGGATCGTCCACATCGCCTGCACCGGGCAGTGCCTCGCAACCACCGCCAGTCAGTGGAGCGCCCTCGCAGCAGCCACAACAGCAACCTCCTTCGCAGCAGCAGCCACCAGCGACGATCGCGCAAGGTGGTCCCGGGTATCCGTCACCGGCAACTCAACCTCCCCAGTCGGCCGCCGACTACTACCGCCAGCAGCAGGAGCAGGTAACCACTCGTTCAACGCCTCAGAAAGCTACGGGAGACCATAACTTCATGCATTTCCCCCCCTCGTTTTCAGTCTCTCCCATACCCACAACCCAATCAGCCACGTCGTCATCCGGACTTTGAGAAAAATCAACAACCGTATCCACCCTACCAGCGGCCGCAGATGTACCGTAAGTATCAATGAAAACCATTCTATTGTGACTTCTAGGCCCAAAAAAATCACCATTCATCGTGGTTCTCCAAGCATATTTATTCCACTTCGGCATCTGATGAACAAAAACTTTGTGTGTTCTTGTATCCGCAGCAGGAGGTTGGCAGACTGGACCCGCAGGGCAGTACCGTGGCCAGTACCCGCAAAGTCCACAGCAACAGTGGACCCATAATGGACCACGTCCGGCCTCTGGCGGGCCTCCAGCCGGTCCGCCTGGTAGCGGACCCCCACCTCCGGGAGCAGGGCCTCCGAACCAGTGGGGAGCAGCCGACGTCAATCGTTACCCGCTCAATCAGCCACAGCCTCCTTATCCTTCCCATCAGCAGGTTAGTGACAGAGGGAATTCGATCGACCGTTCAATTCGTGATTTACATCTGTATCTTTTCCTTCGTTGAAACTCCCAGGGACAACAGCAGCCCTGGAACCAGATACCAGCCACGTCGCAGAGTTCCCCATTACGGCCTCCCATGCGCGGTGGTAAACCCTACCCACCTATGGGCGGTTCGGCAGCCGGTGGTCCGCCAGGTATTGTGCCCCCCGGCACACCAATGCCTGGTATGCCACCGACCGGTGCCGGTGTTTCGCAGTCTGCGGTCGTAGGACCGCCGGGAACCGTTCCCAACGCCGTCGTTGGCCCTACCAACGTAGTTGGTGGGCAACCGCTGGCAGGCGGTGTACCGCCAGCCAGCGTTCCTTCGTCAATGGGTGTTGGTGGCATCGCGCCCGGAGCAGGTCCTCAGCCACCATGTGGAAACGTCGTTGGTGCCAGCGGTGGTGGAATCGTATCGCCTGTTGTGGGCAGCTCGTCACCCGCCACTGTCGGAGGACCTAAACCTCCACAACCGGTTACACCCGGTGGACCGGGTGGACCGGTGAACTCAGGACAACCGGGAGTGCCGGGAGCCGTGGGTACCTTCCAACCTCAGCAGCAGCAGCAGCAACAACCGCCAGCAACCGCTACCGGTGCTGGAGGTGTGCAGCAGAAACGTGACGTAGTGTTTCCACATGACAGCGTTGAAGCGACGACACCGGTCCTCTACCGACGGAAGCGCATCACGAAGCTGGACATTGGCCAGACGGATGCGTGGCGAATATTCATGGCACTCCGGTCGGGGCTGCTAGTGGAGAGCACCTGGGCGCTGGATGTACTGAACATTCTGTTGTTCGATGACACATCGGTAGCGTACTTCGGGCTGGCCCATATGCCGGGTCTGTTGAACCTGCTGCTCGATCACTTCCAAAAGAGTCTCTGCGACATGTTCGACAAAGAGGGAACGGGAGGGGTCAGTATTAAGAGCAGTAATACCCATGGATCAAGCCGGTGGTTCGGGCTCGAAGGTGATCACGCGCTTACGGATGGTGAATCGAGTGAGGAAGGCGACGAGCGGTCGCCGCCGCCACCGCCACAACACAGTTCCAAGGAGGACGGTACGGGAACCGCATCGACCTTGATGCTGGAGGTGACGAAGAGTGAGGCCGTGACGATCAGGCTTGGAGACAGCATAAAGGAGGAAGGCGGCAAGCTACACGAAAACGGTTCACTGGTGACGAATAACTACCAAAACGGTGTCGTCGTCAGTAATCAACATAACAGCAGCCGGCAAGGAGGCTCTCGGAAGCGACCGGCCAGCACTCACTCGCAGCAACATCGATACTCCTCCATAACGGCGGTTCGACGAGTGACCGCGGCAAGGCGAAGACACGCACAACTGGCGGTGGTTGCGGCCGAAGAAACGGAAGTTGACGACGATGACGATGAGTTGGTGGAGCTGGACCTGGGATCGGTAAAGAACCCACCAAACCCGGACGATCGAACCGTTATCTTTACGTCAACAACCAATTACACGCTGACGACGAGGAAGGGCCGACCCGTGAAGCTGCACTCTGCCGAGGACGATGTCTTCGTGTTGGCGCATCGGCGCGACTGGGACCGTGCGGCCGACTATCAGTATCAGCGCGACACGGAGGTGGGCGGCGATCCGTGGACTGCCGGCCACACCGACCCGGATCCGCACCACTACATCATGGACACGTTCCGGGCCGAGTTTGTAAACATTCCATTTGCGAAATACATCAAAACGAGCAAAAAGTACGCAGCAGCAGCGGCGGCTGCGGCGGCAGCGACCAAGAATACGACGATATCCGAGAAGGGTGTCAGCCTCAACAACAACTGTAGCAGCACAAACAACAATAATAGTGATAAATGTGCAAGTAAAAATGAAGGCGAACAGGATCAAAAACAACCACAAGAACCATCACCGGCGGTAGAAGTGAACGAAGTAGTAGAACCCAACAAGACCGATCCGGACGAGGTCGTTCCAGCGGCTGCTGCTGTGGAGCCAATGGAAGTAAATGATGATGAGATAGTTTCCCTTGGGAAGCGAAAACAAGAAGATGAAACCACGCCCGCACCACCACCGCCACCACAATCGCATTCGTTGCGCACGCGCAAAGATCATGCTGCGACGCGACTTGTGAATGGGGAAAGCGAAGAGGACGATACGATCACGACGGGCGAAAGCGGTGTGGTAAGGAAGGCCGAGAAGGGAGCGAAACATTACAGCAGTAGTACGAAGAAAGAAAGCAAAATGCTCCCCGGAGCCAACGACGATGCGATGGCGGAAGAAACGAAAGCAACGAAAATGGGAGAAACTTCGATTGATGCCGATTGTCGTGAGATCGATATGGAACTCGAGAAAAGCTCCAGCCTTTCGAATGGGCCACAGGAAGGCGCAGCGGAAAGTACAAGGAACATGAACCACACCCGCGACGGTGAAGAAGGTGATAAACAGAGCTCACCGGCAAAACGGAAGGCCGAGGACACAAACAGTAACAGTGCCGTTGGAGAGAAGGCATCGGAGCACAGCCATTCGTCTTCGATCGTTACCAAAAAGCAAGCGGAGCGAACCGATGTGGATAATGGTGACGAAAAGATGGAGGTCGATGAAGAGGCAGTGATGGTGGTGAAGGCACAGCAGCAGCAGAACGGAGCGAGCCAAACCGCAGCCACAGACGAGGAAGCGGAAGAAAGACGGGGTGGAAGCCGTTCTCCGGTGGCGATCAAGAGCAGCAGATTCAGCGTGGCGGAAACGGTACGCGATCCGGCGCGCGTATTGAAACGTCGACGCATGAGCGACTACGAGGACGAATGTTACACGCGAGACGAGGCGAGCTTGTTCCTCGTGACCGAGGGCCAGGATGCGCTTGCTCGACGCTGCGTGGCCATCTCCAACATATTACGTAACCTCACTTTCCTGCCAAACAATGAGACTGAATTTTCCAAATCGTCCCGCTTCCTGGCGGTTCTCGGCAAACTGCTCTTGCTGAACCATGAGCACCCGATGCGTACGAAAAAGACCCGAAACTACGATCGCGAGGAGGATGCCGACTTTTCCGACTCATGCAGCAGCCTGCAGGGAGAACACGAGTGGTGGTGGGACTTTTTGGTGCAGATCCGGGAGAACATGCTTGTGGCGACGGCCAACATTGCCGGTCAGCTTGATCTGTCGCGCTTCGACGAACCGATCTCCCGCCCGATCCTCGACGGATTGCTCCATTGGGCGGTGTGTCCTTCGGCTCACGGACAAGATCCGTTTCCGACACTCGGTCCGAACGCGGCGCTGTCACCGCAGCGGTTAGCGCTGGAGGCACTGTGTAAACTGTGCGTCACGGATGCGAACGTCGATCTTGTGATAGCGACGCCACCCTTTTCGCGGCTGGAAAAGCTCTGCACCGTGTTGACACGCCATCTGTGCAAGAACGAAGATCAGGTGTTGCGCGAATTTTCCGTCAACCTGCTGCACTACCTGGCTGCCGCCGACAGCTCGATGGCCCGTACGGTTGCCATGCAGTCACCCTGCGTTTCGTATCTGGTGGCATTCATCGAGCAAGCGGAACAAACGGCACTCGGTGTTGCCAATCAGCATGGGATTAACTTTTTGCGTGACAATCCCGATTCCATGGGCACTAGCTTGGACATGCTTCGGAGGGCAGCTGGCACGTTGCTGCACCTATCCAAGCATCCGGACAATCGGCCTCTGTTTATGCAGCAGGAACAGCGGCTGCTTGGGCTTGTGATGAGCCACATTCTCGATCAGCAGGTCGCCTTGATCATCTCGCGTGTCCTCTACCAGTGTTCACGCGGCACCGGTCCCTTAACGACCATGGAGATCGAATGTTCTTCATTCTCTGTACGCTCGAAAGATGCAACTCCATCATCGGCTACAACAACAACAACGACTCATACGAGTGTAGCGAGTAACGCATCACCAGCAACAATGGTGTCGACGACACTAACGGCAACTGCGTCGCCTTCTTCAACTAGCGACAGAAAGCTAGCGGCGGCAGAAAAAGCTTCGAATAACGGTGACGTGACACGGCCATCAATCGAGAGTTCTTCGGCAAATGTTGCTACGACGAACGGGACGCCGGTGGCTGCCGCCGCTGCCGTCGCTGCCGGTGTAATTTTAAATGGTGCTGCCTGCCCAGAAGAAATTTCGGCACGAAAACCTACTTATGATGGCTCCTCTACAACAGCAACGGCTGCTGCTGACCCATTATCGCCGACAGCGGCTGGCGAGAGTTCCAATAAAGCCGCTCTCATCAGCAACTCATCTTCCAGCAGTAGTACCAGCAATTGTAACGATGATGAATCGACTGTTGAAGAGCAGTGCGCGGCAAACACTTCGCCAACGAATACGACAACGGCAATTGCATCAACGGCAGGGTCGTCAGCCACGGGGACAACCGCTGTTTCGATTGGTAGTGGCAATGGTAGCAGCAACAATCCCAGCAGTGCTAATGTGTCGAGTGCTCCTGCTCCAACGACGGCCACTACCTCTTCGACGGCGGCAGTGGCCAATGCCGCTAGTGCAGCAGCACCACCACCGCAGCAATCGCAACATCCTATCACGGCATCGTCGTAGTGGAGGAAAGCCCTCACACTAAGGCGTGTTCATGGCGGCAACAATAGTAGCAGCAGTGACGATAGTATCCCGCCAGTAGTGATGGGTCGATGGCGACGTCAACGAGGACGAGGGAGACCTCGAGCAGTAGTGAACGAACGGACCCACTCTCCAAGGGGGCAAATCGAGCGCCAGATGCAGCTGTGTCGGAAGCAAAGCAAGTGAACGAACTGAGCTGAAGAAACGGAACTGACGCCTGCACCACCCGCTGTTGTTGCTGCTGTTTCGATGTGTAAATAAAACGTGCATCTATTAGTAGTTAATATGTACGAGTACATATTTAGATAAATGAGAAGAACGGTTAGACTCCCCCGAGGATAAAAGGTCCCAAAATAGAGCGAAAGATAAAAACAGAACGCGGGTGCGAGTCCCGCTGCTAGTTTTACTCCAACTATGAATACAAAAATTAAGCAAAAAACAAAACTCTAGCAAAACAGTAGAAGCTGTGAGTGGTGTCACGCTTGACACAAATTGTATAAAAGAAAACAGTTAGAGTAAAGATACAAATAAGTATTGCACGAAGGTTGGTAGTGGAAGAGGCGTTGGTATAAACCGCCCCATTATCAGCAGCACCAGGTGTTGGAGGTGCTTGAGTGTTTCCGGGTATTTTAAAAGATGTACAAGTGGCAATCCTTTAGTAACAAAATTGGTAGCAGAAGCAAATCAGACACACATCACGCATCGCGCCTGTAGCAAGCAAATACGATACGCCCGTAACTCTCTCGCAGATAGGCACACGCTGAGGCAAACGTACAGTTTGTACAGTTCTAAACAATGGCCTGTGAGGGAAAAGTAACGAAGTAGTAAAATATAGCAATGTTGGTCGATGTTTCTCGAGCAATACCTGATGTTCGAGAACAAAATGACACGCACACACAAACACATACACATGTTGTGTCTAATTTGTGAATCATTTCATACGTTTAACGGCAGATCGAAAATGGCACCTGGCTTGACCCTAAATACGGATCTACCCCTCAAGTGTAGCACATGCTCTGCTCTTAAGCGTTTTAGTTAGCCAGAAGCGACACCGAAAGTATTACGCGGCAGACACGCTGCAGGGTTTAATTTTATAGTACATTGGATCGTTTGATCAGTTTAATTTGGTTGTAACAACATAACAACTATCCTTGGAGAAAGAATTGCGTATCATATCTTTTCGGTTGCCTCTCTCTGTGTGCTGCGTGCCTTGAGTATCTTTTTTTTGTTTTTTTAGTTTCTTCGACTAGATAGAAGAAAAAAAATGATTGAAAATTACGAGGAGCTTTTGCTTTTGAAAGTTTAACGTACTTTTGAAGAGTGCAACTACAGTTTGTTGTTAGTGCATGCGAGATTAACATGTTTTGTTTTATAACCTCTCTTCGACGATAGCTTGTCCTGCAGCAAGAAAAGCACCTCTAAAGCAAGCAAAAGAAGCGGGCCGTGTTTGTGTGGGTGTGTGTGTGTGTGAGTGAATAGCAAAAAGTAGCAAAAAATTAACAAAAACACGAAACAAGAAAATAGTGAATCTTTAAAGCCACTTGTTTATGAGATGTGTACATATTAGCATGTAAGTAAAAGGAAAAATCGGAAAGAAAGTCTAAAACAAAGCACACGAGAACCTTAGAGCAAAGGGATGAAAGTAGGACCGAGTTATCGTTTAATAGCAACAGAAACAAAGCAAACGAGAAAAAAAATACAAAAACAGCGGGTTGAATCAGCTAGCTGCTAGCCAGAAGTAAAACAATGTGTTAATTTAGTGTAGTTCAAACCATTTAAGCTTCGACGTCAACACACAACAAGAGTATAATAATATTAATAATCTGTATAGTAAAGTGAGTGAATGGTTACATTTGTAAAAGGAAAAAAAACGAAGAAAACGGGGCGCTTTCCCGGAGTACATGCAGACACACACAGAAGCATATTGCCCACATCTTCTCCCTCTTCGCTCGTCACTGCTGTGTATTATCATTCCACTCGTGTGGTGAGTTCAACCGCAGTGGGTGGGGCTCACAGGTCTCACACATGTACACACATACATCCACAAACACATACAAACGCGTATATACACCTCCTTCTCACCGAACGCTTGTGGTGGGCTTTCGGTTGGCGAAGGAGAAAAGGTGTGGCTACGGAATGACGTACCTTACGCTGCTTGAGAAACAATGGAAAGGATGGTGCTCGCATAGAATATCAAACTTCTGGAAGATCCTTCGAGGGACGTGTGGCTGGCCTTCTGTTTCCTCCCCGGTCCCCACCGGGGACTGTAAATGAATCTCTAATCGTCGTCAGGCGGGTATGCTTCCAAATTCCGGGTCTCATGGGATTTGGTGATACTAAATTGCTGCTAGCACAAACTGGGACGAAACCAACAATGAAGATGACGCTACCTGCTGGCCTAGCCACACGACCACGACGCAGAGAGCAGTGATAAAAAAGATCGCAAAGGAAAACAGACTAACGTTGAAGGGGGGAGTGAAACTTAGCAAAATAACAATTGGTAGCTGTGTGTAGGTTATGACCTTGCATCATCTTTTGCGTTTAACGATATGTGCTAGGTTCGCTTACGTTTTCCTGCGGCAACACGACTTCGCGCAGACATGTTGGCGTTCCTTTCGTTTTGTTTAACTTCGTACCCCGAAGGCCTGCTTGTTTCCGTGGTTAGCCCTTGTTGCGTCGTGAGTGTAGCTTGTAATACAGTATGCATTGTAAGGTTGTAGAAGGCGAGCAAACGCTGAACTGAAATGGTTTCGTTTTAGTTCTCTAAAGATCAGGGTTGCCATGTAAATTGGTGAGCAACATTTAAAAAGCAAGGAATTTGAAGTGTAGATGCCGCTGAGCGAAGAAACAAAAAAGCATTCAGCAAAAAACCCAACGCTTGCTGTGTTGTGTGCTGCTGTGCAGGAAATGACTTAAGGTGTCTCGGGGAGGCCAGAAATTGATTTTTTAAACGAGACACACGGCCGTAGGTTTTTTTTGTGTTAGTTTTATTTTAACCCAGTCAGGTCAAGTCTGTGCTATTTGAGTTTTGTGTATATGTATATGTATATATGCGTGTGTATGTGCGTGGTTTGTGTGTGGCCCAAGGAATGAACGTGAATTAGCTAAGCGATTAAATTATTACTACTCTTATGTTGGTCTTTTTGATCCTATTTGTGTAGGTTTTTGTTTTTTTATTTGGGTCCTATTTGTCCCCCGTTACTCCGTCTGCTGCACTGGTTAGTCAGGGGTTAGGCGCTTCAGTAAAGGGCACCGTGCTGCACTGTGCTGCACTGTAAGTCACTTTACTGTACACTTCGTTTTGTTTTGTTTTACATAAACTGCAGCTAAGGTGATGTGACTAGTGATAGTGATAGCGTGCTCTAGCGTTCGTGTTTGTGTGTAGACGATCTACCAAACCTCCTTGTCAGCGGAATCGGCAGGGGATCGGCAGGGGTTCCGTAAGACGAACAGTATATTAATAAATGTGAATATGAGGGCTAAAATATGTATTTAGATATAGAGCTGGCCGAGACAGATCAGAGTGTTGACGAGCGCAAACTTAATTCAGGAGCATTGAACGCTCTCTCCCTGGTTAAGCAGCAAACTCGAAAATAAAATTGTAAAATGTAATCACTACTCAGTGGGATCGGGCGCAATCGGTGTATCGGTGTGTGCGTTCAGGATATGTCAAGTGTAAAGGTAGCGAGACAGCAGTAGCATAAGAATAATTTAATTAATAACTAACAGTTTTACGTGCAGGGCAAGGAAAGGCCGAAAGAAGATCGAGCATCGAGGATAACCTGCGCAGCTAAGGAAGTATCAGTCAGGCACGCATATATTTTGCAACGAGGAGAAGAAACATTCTTCTCGGAGCGTACGAAAATCTGCAATACCGATCAACGTCGCTGGGAAAAGGGACAAATTCGATTCCGCGTACCAAACGTGTTTGCGTCGCTTGGCAGAAGCAAACGCGCGTTCTTATTCCAGTAGGTCCATCTCCAGAAGGGAAAAATGTGAACGATACTGTCGCTTGCATTTTTCTCGACTCTCACTTCACAACGAGCCAGGTTATGCTGTGGATGTTTGTAGGTTTTTGTGTGAAAGGCGGCTGGTGAGACAACAGATTCTCAACAATGCATTCGCACGGGACGGCCGCGGTCGTCTGCAATGAACGATCGAAAACAACGTGCAACGTGTGTTAGGCTGACAACTGGGTATGATTGATCGTCAGCGCTATGTAGATGGTGATGCAATGGTTCGATGCATTGAGCTATTTTAAGTCTATTTAAGTCTACGTGTATAATATAGTATACGGCGCCGCTGACGAACCAAGCTTCCCTCAGGGGGAGTGCGGTGGGAAGTAGTAGGGAGAGGCAGTAAAGATCGTGCCGGAATATTTACCTTGTGTGGTCAAACAGAGAAAACAGCAAGCATGTAGCACGCTAGCTCTGTCGCCCGCTATAGAGATCACAAACAATCTGTGGAGGAATTTAAAGGGGGCGCACTGGAACACACGCTGCTAACGATCTTTATGGTGACGATAATATGTGGTGGTGATGTGGAATCGATGGTGACGAAGGAACCAATCTAAGAGAAACAAAGCTCGCTGTGGTGAACCGATTGACCGCAAAATTAAAAGAACAAAACAACAAACTACACACAAAAACATGCGAAACGGTGACTGGAAATCCCTGAGATATTGATAAAAGTAAAACAAATGAACGAAAAATAACGGTAAGAAGGAAAACCAACGGTGGGGCGTAAGAAATATGCGTAAGGAAAAAACAAATTATATTACGACGAGGAAAAACAATATTTGTAATTACTATTATTGATACATAAAAATATAAATACACTTAGTTTTTTTTTAATTAAAAATAAAATTGAGAAAAATTTAAAACAATAACATGTTTGTCGTTTCACGCGTGTGTTGGCATTAGATTGTTCGTTCCATGGTTGATGTGGTGGTTGTCATCATAATTAGTTGGTGCAAAAAACGCTCAAATTAAAAAGTAATGGTTATGCCTTTGTCGTTGAAATGTTTCTTTATTTTTATTGATCAAATTTATAACATTTTTCATCCAGTTTAACCTATGAAATCGGCTCACTCTGCCGGTTCTCGTTGTCGAACATTAAAAAATTAAAAAAATATATAAATAAATACTTCTTCCTCCCCGTCGTTGGTGAACGTGTTTGCGAATGGAATGGCGGGTATCTTGTAGTGAATGTCATGTTTCTACTTGTTAATGAGCGCGAAATGGGTGAAACGGGTTGCATTTGTTTTTCTACGGCCCTCTTCTTGCAGCATCCGCAACGCGACCCCATGGGAAGTGCAATTGCACCGCGGGCGACCACACTGAAGAAAGACACGGCTGAGTCATTGGTCAGATCGGCGACAACATCAAACGTCAGTGAGCAACACTAAACGCGCAAAGATCGGAGCCGGTTTTTCGCGAATGGAAATCGAAACGCGATCCAGCGGCAATCGTACCTCGTGGTCCGTGAAAAGAGCTTCCGCGTAACGGAACCGGTTGGGTAACGGTAGCCGTCAAGGGTTTGGCAGCGGCGGCGAAGGAAAGCAAACGGTCCGGGAGGAAAGGCAAAATGGAAAAACATAACACCCTCGCTGGCGCGCGCCAGTTTTACACCCTCTGGTGTGGTGGAAGTTTTCACTTTCGCTCGCGATCAGCTGAACGTGCGCCGAAGGTGGAAATCAGCGCCTCCGGAACGCCAGCAGCGCAATTCGGTATGTTTGATTCCATCGGAAGGATGGCGATCGGGTGTGTTGTTGTTTGAGAAGGGAAGAACAGTGTCTCTATTAAAACATAGATGATCATGCCACAAGGGGCTGTGACAATAACGGCCTGTGTTCCATCCGCCCGTTCCGTGGCGCCCACTAGTAGCCGGCGAAACTGAATGTCTGCTGGGACGCCTTAAAGTCCCCGTAATTGTGGTTGGCGGCCACCTCGATCTCGCCACTGTTGATCTCGTCCTCCGACGACGAGTGGGAGGGCGATCCCTTGCTGTTCGCCTTGCCGATCTTGGACTGCAGCGTGTGATGGCCGCCGCCGCCGTGCGAATCGATCGATTGCCCAACGTGCACGAGCGGGATGGCGGCGTGTGCGGCCGCTTCGGCCGCATTGTTCTGGGCTTCCTGCGCCGAAGCGGCCGCCTTGTGGGCCGCTTCCTGAGTGGCTTCAAAGTCAACGCGTGCCGAGTTCAGTTGCTCCTCGATCGCTTCGACCCGCGACTTGGCCGCTCCGACCATCTGCGTCTGCGACGCCAACTCGGCCGCCGCCTCACTTGCGCTCTGTTGCGCGTGCTCGGCCGCAACCTGCGCATTGTTGAGCGCGCTAGTCAGCACTTGCACGTGATTTAGTGCCTGTTGGGCGGCGTGCTGAGCCGCTTTCGCCGAACGCTTCGCTTGCTGCAGTTGCTGAATCTCGGCATCGAGCGACTGGTGGGCCTCCAGATTTTGCTGCTCCAGACCCTGCAGAAGCACGTGTTTACCGGCCAGGGCCGCTTGGGCCGTGGCGGCCGCCTGTGACGCTGCCTGCGCAAGTGTGTTTTGAGCCACGTATGCCGCCTGCTTGGCGGCCGCGTGCTGATTGGCGACCGCCGAGTTGGCCTGATCGGCGGAACCCTGCGCAATCGACCGCAATCCGCTGCCCGCACTGTAACCGGACTTGGGTGAGTAACTTCCGCCTCCACCGTACCCGCCACTGTTTCCGCTCCCCAGCGAGGTGTTGGAGTCGTAGTCGTAATCATAATCCTTCTTCCGATCGACCGTACGGCCCGCGGTCCCGGCTGGAAGTGCAAAGAGCAAAAACAAAGCAACGCACGGCCATTAGACTGAGCGGAAACCACGCGGACCACCGCTGCCTTCCTTACCGATGCACATCAGCGCTGCCACAGCAACCGTTGCCAGAGGGACGAGTTTCATGGTGAGCTTTGTGTGTTGTGCCTGCACAAAACGGACGACTCGGACGCGACAGTGACAGTGAAATGCTAGGAAGCTGTGAACGGAATAAGGCGGAACTTGTTAGTGGTGTTTGAAGTAACTGAAGCGCATCAGGCAGCCACCAGCATCGACGTCTTTGGAGGGTAAATATTTGATCGTGAAAACGCTCCCTGCCACAACCTGTTTCGGATCGCTGCCTCACCCCGGCGGACACTGACACTGACGATTTGCGTTGGCCGCGGGCGGACGCCTTCGGTTGCGCAACTGCGGCGTCCACGGCGACATTTGCTTACTTTCAAATCATTCGGGCCGCACTTGTGCGTTGGAAAACCGGATGAGATAATGCGGAAAATTGCAACGCGCGGCGCGCTGAGTGCGATCATGCTCGATTAGAAGATGGATGTAAGCCCGCGTTCGAGCTAGTGTTTCCGCACAATTTATTAGATTTCGTGCATCGGCATTTGTGTTCAAAAGTTGTGTTGTAATGGTTGTTCTTCCACTTCATCAGATGTAATTTAGTGATCCTAAATTAGGGAACGATCGGATCAAGAAAAGACTGCAGCTGTGTAACGGTGCTAGGTGCGAGTGAAGGACCGTGTAAAGATAAGAAAAGAAGTCACGCGTCACGGTTCGGTACGACGGGGCAAATGAAGTGGAAAAATGAACAACATTAAAGCTAAGTGTCCACTTCGAACGGGCGCATTGTTGGGCTACGGCCATCCGTTTAGGAGATGCACCTTGAGCTCAATGGGTAGCGCGAAGTTGTGAACCTTTCAGAGCCACTTCCTGAACGTAATACAACCCCCCACCGGTGCTGTAATGGGGTGGTCATTAACTCATCGCCTATGTTGGCGCCATTGTGCAAGAAATTTCGTAATCATCAATCGGAACATCAATCGATCGCTCTCGAAAACTTCGAAGGGTCGTAAAAAACTTAAACACAACTCCACTAAATTATGGAAACAGGCACCCGGTTGAGGACAAATTAAACTAATTAATTTTATGTCGCCGCACCTGTATTGTGCCGTGTTTAACATGCTGACTGCCTCATCGGGTCACTTTCGCTCGATGAAACGATCGGACGATGAACGGCCACAAAACGCACAGCGGCCAGTGGTCATGCCTGGCCTGCCGAAGGATGGTACCATTACTCGATAGACATATTTGTGCTTTCTTCGCAGTGTGGACCCACTGCAGGACACACTGCGAAAACAGTGTGGTTCCCTTGCGTACTTTCACCTTCTCCCCGATGGACCCAAGGATGGGTATATTTTCGGTTGGTAAAACAAGATGTGAGTAAGAAATCCACTAGCCAATGGCGGACAATAATAGAGAAGCTGTGTTTTTACTGCAACCGAAATGTTTCACCAGTACCGGAAGTAGTGGAAAAAAAATGCATGGAGTGTTGCAAAATAAAATTGTTTGATTTTTGGTAGCCACCTTTCTCCAAACATGCCGTAAAATGTGTGCCGCTCTCTCTCTCTCTCTCCCGCTGCGGTTCCGTTTCATTGACTGCTGCTTCACGCATAAATTTTGGGAAATTGTTGCATAATTTTCTGGTGCTTTATCAATATTTTCACGTTTTACAACACCCATCGGCGGGGGTCAGCCAAATGTGCGTTCAATGTGGCGTTTCGATTGATCCGTTTCGGCACATTATACAGGCGATTTCCCAATGGTACGCTCATTAGAAATTAGTTAAACTCATCAACTGAATGTTGATGTGCCACAGTGGATAATGCTGCTAATGTGCGAACCGCTTAGCCTGAAACTAATCGATAAGGCGTTTCGAAAAATACAATATTCGGTCCGGTCTGTTACAAAACCATGACAGGGGCGCCCTATAAACGGGGGGCCACAAATGCACAAATTCAAGCCGAAACTGGCTACACTGGGAACTGGGATGGCGAGGCGGTAGTAAAACGATAAAGTTTGGTCAATCTAAGCCTGTCTTTACCGTAGCCCGAACCACATTCAAACTGCATATGCAAACGATAAATGCCTCAATAGAAATGTAAATGTCGAACCCGTTCCGTTACGCGGATGACGCGGTCCGAAACGGGACTTGGTTCACATAATTGGCACACATTCTGGTCCGACGGAGAGCCCGAGTCGTTGTACGGCCCACGAGAAACGTGTCCCATCGAATTGTGATTTTTAACGCCATCCAAAACGATACATCGGCGTTGTCCACTTGTACGAAAGGTGTTATGTTTAGGGGGACACGAACGTGTTTGAATTTTTTCTGTTTTACCTACCACACAAATGCACGCAATTACACTCACACGGGCACGGACACTTGGGGTGTAATTTAATATCGAAGGGTTTCCCTTGGTGAAGCACTTGGTGAAGCAGGAAGCAGCGCGGTCAGTTTTTCAACTATTTCCGTCACGATCAATCGATCCAGTTTGCAGTTTGGGGCTCCAGAACGAGGAAGTTGGCACACCGAGACCGACGATTTTCGCACTTTCGATACGGGGAAGCCGACACAAGGGTACGTCTTGGCGAGCGGACGAACGACTGGTTTCTGATGTCCATCCAGCCCTGCTGCGGGCCGTTTTATAGATCCCCGCGAACGGCCAACGATCGCCGGCGGTCCGGGCCGCCGATCGGTCCGAGCCTCGGCCCCTGTACCGGCACGGAACGGCGGAAAGGGGAGAGATTTTTCGGAGTCTTTTGTTTTGCTTCGCTCATTTTCCCTGCCCGCCTCTCTGGCCGCGTCCCGGCCAGGCGCACTGCGCCTTCGGCTTAGCTTTATTTTTCTTTTCTCCCAATCTCCCCGTCATTTTTTCTCACCCAACTTTCCTTTGGACCGCAACCATTTTCCGCGCAGCTGCAGGCCGAAAAGCAGAGCTTTTGGGGTGTTTTTTTTCGGTTTGCTTGTCTGACCGATCGGAGTCTCTTTCCGTTTTTTTTGTCCGTGCCTTTCACCACGCCCGGCCGGACCCGGCAGTCCGCGATAGGCACTCTCGGTGGCACTCGTGCGGACTGCGACCCCCTGGGACACGGTGTGTGCCGAAAGGATTGGCCGAATTTGGCCGCTACAGATTTGCGCCACCGTCGATTGAGACATCGACAAAAGGCCGTTGTCACGGCGATAAGTGCGTTGCTTTTAGCATTTCTCCAACCAATCGCCACAGCAGCACAGATTTTGAAGGACCTCTTGGAGGATACGGTCGTTTTTTGCTGCTTGGCGTTGAAATGGTTTTGGTTTTCTCGACCGCCACACCGAAAGGGCACACGGCTCGAGGTATTTCTTTCGCGAGTTTGATTCACTTCCTCGCCGGGGGTCATTCCGATTGTTAGCGCACGCGACGCAACTTCATGTGCACCGTGGTCCTTTTCCTTCATTTCTAGCTTACCGAAGTACCGCAAAGTTGGAATTTTCGGCGATTTTAGGCCCGGAGCAGTGTTAAATATAATTTACTGCGCGCAGGGATTTCCACTTTCGCTTTCAGGGGCGGTTTCTTTTGCGTTACTGTGTTTTTCTCCTGCTAATGTTTTGTACGGTCCGCCAGCCCGCTGGAGGTGCCCGTCGATGATTCATTTGCGGCGATTTATGTTGGGCGCATGGGCCCAGATTGATGGTTAGGCAAAGGGATAAACATGAGATAAGAAGAGTTGGAGATGGGTCGGCCGGCGTTACATGAACAGCAGCCGCGGCTCATCTTTAGCTGTGTTGCGCAACGGACGCAAACGTTCGAGAGACACGGTGTGCCTCGACGAAAAACCCACGTGCTGCCTTGCGGCCGAGCCGGACGATAACGTGGTTTCTTTCGTCTTCGCGAACTGATTCCGGCAGACTGTGAGCTTACTTCTGATTTCCGGGCGTTTTGCACGCTAAACGGCATTCGCAAGGGGTTTCCCAAGGAACGAGGAAGATAAAGGCAACTGTTTCGTTTCATCGTAAATGCTGCTTTTTTGCTGCTTTAATGTGTGCTGAATTGTAGCAATGGAAAATTTGCTTAAACTCAGACCCCAGACACTCGATCAGCCGGTTAAGCTCGAGCTAAGAAGAATATAGTCAACCCCATTTC
This sequence comes from Anopheles bellator, assembly GCF_943735745.2. Taxonomy (NCBI): domain Eukaryota; kingdom Metazoa; phylum Arthropoda; class Insecta; order Diptera; family Culicidae; genus Anopheles; species Anopheles bellator. Next base: position 39,735,408 of record NC_071286.1, read on the forward strand.
TGGGAGATTAAGCTAAAAATATAGTGCAACATTCACTTTTTCTTTTGCTGGATGGAAGGCTGGATACAAGCTGCAATTAGAATTCGCAATCATTTTCGCGCCGGAGGCGCCCTATATATTTCGCGAAACGCCAAACTACGGCTACGTGGAACGAGATAAAGTGGCCGATGGTGCCCGATAAAAGCAACAAAGATTGAAGAAAAACTCAAGATTCTTTCACGGCAGCGACAGAATTGGTCACAGTTAGGGAACTATCTAGAGGTGTTGAAATCGTTCCTACATTTCACTTGCAGCTGGACGCCGGGGTAACCGTAAATTGCCGCCGTGGTCTGTGCCTGTGACGATAGAATGATACAACGATTAAATCAGAGCGTCAAATTTGTTGCAAAAGTTTCTCGGCTGGCTACAGAGGTTTGTTACTTGGCGAAAGGTGTTGCTAAATTTTTAATGCTTCTAGCCATTGCATTGATCACCCACCCACGAGGTTCATTCCACCCAAAACTGTGTTCGCTAGTGGCTAAATCGAAATCAATTATTTTTACGTGAATTTCACAACTATACTTAAGATGTTTCGATAGTCGGATTTGTGCCAAATATGCTCCGTTTTGTTGTAAAATGTGTTGCCATTTTAAAGGTACTTCGTAATGCGTCTCTGATAGAAGTCTTGGTTCTTATTGGCGAAAAACTCTAGCAATGTTTTTTCACAATCCTTTCTTCATCCCAATTTCTTATCATTCAGGAAGTTTTGCAATGCGTGGAAAAGGTGATAATGGCTTGGTGCAAGGTCCAGAATATACGGTGGATGCATTAAAATTTCCCAACCTGGCTCCTGGAGGATTTGCCGATCAACTTAAATTATTTCTGTGATTTTATAGATATTTAACGATTTTTTAAGTTGGAACTGTCAGTTTGAAAACGAGCATCGGCAGCGATGGCGAGGCCAGCGGGATCTCCTCGATGTCCGCCTCGAGCACGGCCTCGAGCAAGCCGTCGGGGCACGATCGGCTGGACGCACTAGGCGCTCCCGTCGCAGGACATCATCACGCAGGGCAAGTGTCTGTGTGGCCAGTACATCCGCTGCCGGCTGAAGCGGCCCGGGCCTCGGATCCGGAGCATCTTCCTACCATATGCGCGACGAGATGGAGCGGATGTACCCGCTGATCTTCGCCGGAATCGCGTGCCGGTGCTGCTGAGCGTAATCGCCCGCAACCTCTTCAAGGTGGACGTCACGTGGGGAAAGGTAGTGTGATTGCCATGGCGAGCGGCCTGTCGGTTTATGCTCATCAATCGGGTTAAAGAACAGCGTGCGGCTACCACAGGAGGAGGTCACCTTTAACGGCCGCTGTCGGGTGGGGTCCAGCTGTGTGAAAAGGCTATTCGTTGTAGTGTTTCTCTTTAAGACCCTTGGCCTGTATTTATTTCCAAACATGATCTATTAAATAAAAACGTAAAAGCCGTCGTTAGAATTTCTTTATTTTCGCTGGGATTGGAAAGAAATTATCCATCGAAAGAAATGGGGGAGGAAAGAAAGGTAAGACTCGCAGCAATGCAATGCACGAAAGAAAATCAGTTTCCGAAGCTTCAGGCATACATTTGGGAAAACGCTACTCGCGCTTTTCTTCTCGACCTGACGAAAAGGTTTTCGGCACTTCTTGGCCATTCCAGTGCCTTGAGTGGTTTCCGTAACACGCTGCCAGCATGTGTCGTCATGTTTTTCAATCGCAAAAATTCTTCAAAACTGCGCGCCGTCCCAGCACCAAAAAATTCGGTTTTCTGGAGCCGCAAAATACTAGGAGAACAGGAGCGACTGATAGGTAGCACCCGGTTCATGTTGACATATTAAATCTCGACGGGGAAGCAAAGAGGACAGCCTGATCTCTTTCTAATCAGGGGGGTTCAAAATCTTCTTCAAAGTGGACCGATTTCAGCGATATTTCGAATAGGGTCACATGTTGTACCACGGAGGTAGCCCAAATTCCCCTGATTAGAAAGAGATCAGGCGATCCTCTTTGCTCCCCCGTGGAGATTAGTGGCCAGATGCTAATCGCTGATTGGTGCGATAAACGATCTGCTTCGAGAGTGGATCTGCCAAGGTGACCAGATGAGATCGGCGAATAAAATTGATTTGTTGCAAATAAGAAGATGTTTTTATTTAATCAATTCATTTTGCGGATACTTTCAGCCACTTCCGCATCGACAACTGCGTCGACAAAACGCTTTCGCATTAAAAACCTCTACAAAAAGCACCGGTTACAGCGGAATTTTCAATAGAACTCCATGTTGTACCACGGAGGTACAACAAAACTGCGCCTTTTGACCTTGTCAACGCAACTGCCGATTCCAAAATGTCGGAAAATATTCGAAAAATCAATTGATTAAATAAAAACATCATCTTATTTGCAATAAATCGATTTTATTTGCGCGATCTCATCTGGTCACCCTGGCAGATCAGCTCCCATAGAATAATGCTTATCGCACCAATCAGCGATTAGCATCTGGACACCAATCTCCACGGGGGAGCAAAGAGGATCGCCTGATCTCTTTCTAATCAGGGGAATTTGGGCTACCTCCGTGGCACATCATGTGGCCCTATTACAAATATCGCTGGAATCGGTCCTCGTTCGAGAGGATTTTTTCGCAAACGCTCCTTGTCCACGCAGATGCCGATCCGGAAATGTCGGAAGATATCCGAAAAATAAATCAAATAAAAACGGTTGTGGATCTAAAAAGTGGTTGTAGATCCAAATAACTTGACTAGTTGCGTATTGGCCAATGTTGCCACACTCTTTGTTCGGGTTATGGCGTATGCCAAACATCGTCGTTCGAAGAGTGGTCAACTGAAATCGAGGAAGATTTACGAAGATAATGAAATGTCTGAAAGCAAATTATGAAAATATATTAGTTTTTCCTTTTTTTATTTATATCTTAGAGGACTGTGCCGTATTTATAGAGTTACCTTTTTGTTTGAAGCGTAGTTTTCTGTTGATTGTATTGTATTTTAAATACAAGCTGCTGCTCACGACTGTTCCAAATGTACGCAAATATGATTTGACTGGAAATGGCCGGATCGGTCGGTGGACGAGTGGTCAAACGAATGCCTGCCTGCCAAAACCTGTACCTGTACGTGTAACCTGTACGGTTTTGGCTAGTAAAAGTTACTTAGCTTGCTGTTCGCGTACTCTCTGTCATTAAAGTGCGAAATAGTAAAAAGGCGAACCATCGAGGGGCGGTCTAATGTACTAATTAATTGTAGGTATGTCGAGCCTTCGCCTCTAACGACTAACTTGTTGTTATTTTGCTCGGCGTAATTGCTTCTAATAAATTAGCTCGCCACACAGTGGTGTTAAATGTGAATACAGCTCAATCTTCCGGATTTTGAGGGCTCGCGGAAAGCACCGATTCTGAACGAGCCCTGCGTAGCGTGAGGTGCATTTTGATTAATGCTTTGCCCTGTGGAGCTTCCGAGTGGTTTTTCGTTTTCCAAAGAATGGTCAAGAAATCGAGGAAACCATCATCGAGCATTGCGCAACGCATGAAGCACGCGCGCGCTTCGATAATGAGGCGCGTCGGCAAGGATAACTTGGCCACCGTCAAGAGATTCGGTGTTAGTGGTGCTTCCTTGGCACGTTCGGTAAGTGGCCGGCCGAAAGAAAATGTCTATTCGGCAAGCCATTTATTTGGCTAACAGTGGCTGCCGGTGGAGTCTGCTTTCGGAGCGTTTGGAACTATCGTTCACCTATCTAACGCGCCCCGCCGCGTCGGACGGACAATTATTCACTCCAACTGGAGTTCGCATTCATCTTCACGTCATGCTGTTCGACCGGACCGGAAGACAATGGCCGATGCGTTGACTCAAGTGTGCGGTTTACGAGCGTGTTCGGGGCTTTCCGGTTATGTCATGGCGAAGCGCCATGCTTTCGTCCGATTTGGCCATGCTGTGCGTTTATCCATGCCTGGCAGTAGCAGCATCGGGGCCCTTCGGGAGTATTTGATTGGATTCAGAGCAGATCACATCTGCTGATAGCGATCAGTTTGATGTTTGTTGCTTTTTCCGACAACCAGCTGAAGAGTCATAAAACGGAGGTCCAATAATGATGATTCACGTGATCAACTCCACTGAACGTCCACCTGGTGTCCGCGATACTCACCACCGAAACGAACGTATGCAAGCTGCTCGGAAATTAGCTATTATGTCTCTATGCTACCAAAATTTGATATTTCTCGACTGATTGATTGATTGATTGGCTCGAGTGCTCGTCATGTTCGAGGCGATTATATCCAAAGCAAAGGGTAATTCGCTTAAGGGGTTCGATTTGATTAATTTATAGTTAAGTTACTGTAACTGCAAAAATCTCTCAATATGCATCTTAATCGTGTAATACTCATCCAAACGCTTTACTTTCCCTGTTTGCTCTGGACGGGAAAGCGACATTTTCATCTAATAATCACAGGAATAGTCCACTATTATTTAATACCAAACTTTATCTTTTCATTATCAGCTATGATATAATGCGAATCTGTGTTCTCGGCCGAAGATTGTATTACTAAGTAATAGTGAGATTCCTGGTCTTCCCACATCAATGTCGAAGCCTATCGAACAAATCCAGGATCTCCTAACATACCCAAAGCTAGTGAAACAGGTGCGATATTACAGATTGTACAAAAAAATCTATATTTTTAACAAAAGTATCATCATCATCAATGTTGAGTATTAAAGTAAATAACAAAAAAAGACTTATATCAGTGTTCTGGATTCAATATACATATGCTCTACCAAAAACTTTCCAATGTTGGTCCCGATGTGCCGCCATTTACGAAAAACACTATCGAAAACAGATTGCGGAAAATAAATTTCCGAACACAATCTCGTAAAAATATAGAAGTTAGAGTAAATGCTTTTATAACTATTCTTGAAATTATGCACTTTTTTCATTTGATCTATTTTCTGCTGTTTTGTTTTTGACATAAGCGCTGCATCAAGTAACGGTCGCTTTTTAAAACGTTTATTGTCCCTAATGCTCAAACGTCAAACCGGTGCATGAAACGTCAAACCGGTCAAACTTACGCTCATCCGCAAAACATTTGATGTTTTGCTGTGCTTTGTTGTACCGATCTACACAAGTTTTGAAACGCTACCACAATTTTATTGCCATCGCCGTCTGTTTGCGAGTCCGGAGGCGAAAAGATGAATGTGATAGAACAGTTCAAAGCTACAACCCTAACCCATTCTAAATTGGGCCCGCACTTCATCGATTTGTACCCAGTGGAAAATGGACAAGTGGTAAGGGCGTAAGGACAAGGTGGATGAAAGCGGACGTTCAAAATGATTAATTTGGTCTCGTTTCGCTGAACAGCCGACGGAACATTTGCAAAGCACCTCCCGTCAACCGTTCGGTTCTAGCGACGTACACAAAACGAGCATCCTGCAGTATCGAGTGCTGGCGGAAGGAGATGATGTGAAAACGGTCTACGAGCTGGCCATAAAGCTTCCACCGGTAAAGTGTCAACCAGCTTTGCCTCCAAACGTTCACTTGGGTCTTGTATTACGAGGAATCCTTCGTTTCTTTGCAGAACATGGAGGAGGAGTATTCGGCCGGGGATACAATTGGTATACTGACGTATAATTTACCCGGAGAAGTGGATTACGTGCTGGATCGGTTGCATTTGCTGGCTTCAGCTGACACACCGTACGAGGTAAAATTGACCAAGCCAATCAAAAAGAAGAACCCCGAATTGCCGCACTACGTGCCACGGTTTGTCACGCCACGGCGCCTGCTGGCCGAATGTCTCGATATTCGCATTACACCGCGCAAGGCACTGCTTCAAACGCTGGCCAGCTACACGGCCGATGAGTGTGAGAAGCGATTACTGGAAATTTTAGCCTCGAAGGAAGGTTCCAACTTATACAACGAGCTGATCGTGAAGAACGAAATGAACTTCCTGCACGTCCTGCGTTATGTCGCCAGCTGTCGGCCACCGTTGGCCGTGCTGGTGGAACACTTACCTCGGTTGCAGTCCCGCCCTTACTCGATCGCCAGCTACGGTCGGGAACACCAGTTTCGCGTCGTGTTCGCGATGCTGAACGAAGGTCGCGTAGGTCTTACGACACACATGCTTGAAAGCAAACTGCTGCATCCGGGACGCTGGGACAAACATCTTTACATCTACTTGCGCCAAATATCTCCCAGCTTCCAGTACCGCGACGAGGATCTTGATCGGAATGTGATCATGATTGGTCCTGGGACGGGCTTGTCGCCATACTTGAGTTTTTTGGAATTTCGGAAAATGGCAAAGGCTACTAACGGTGGCAGTGGTGGTAACCGGAAGATGAAATTGGGATCAGCTTGGTTGCTGACGAGCTGCCGGTATCGCGATCGGAACTCACTGTATGACGAAGAACTGAAGCAGTATATTCAGAGCGGTGTTCTGGACCAACTACACGTGGCATCGTCGCGCGATACCGACAGTCGGTACAAGTTCGTGCAAGACATCATCGAGGATCGGAAGGAGGAATTGATAGAGCTGCTGTTGGAGGAGAACACGAAACTCTACCTATGTGGTGAGGGACGTACCATGTTACCCCGCATTCAGGACACAATTGTGACGTGTATGAGTAAGGTTAAGGGGATGCCCAAGACAGAAGCAGCCACCCTGCTGGGAGAGTATAGGAAGACCGGCAAATACTTGTACTATTCCATGATACGGTATTGAATCTGGCATGCCAGGAGCATTGTTCCCAAGTGAGCATTTTAATAAAGTATTTAACTGTGTAGAAAGTACCTTCATCAACGATCAGCTTTTATCTCTCTGCGCACGAACTTTGCGTTAGGTTTCAGTTTCACGACGTGCTTCATTTGTCAGATGTTGCTTTAAAGAACTGACTTAAGAATTGGAGAGTAATGAACCTGGACTCTATTTGGGCACTTTCTTCTTCAGCTGTCTATACATTTCGATGACACTCTGCTGGTCTCGCTCGAGCTTCATTCGCGTGGCCAATGGCAGATTTTTGCGCTTGCCCTTCAGATCGATTTTGACGGCTGTAGCTTTCGGCGTTCGCTTGCTCGGCTGCAACGCCTGCTCCTCCTTTTCTGATGACTTTGGATCCATAAGTGCGTGCAGCAAAAGTCGTTTGCTACCCGGCTGGTGTGAGTTAATAAGAAAAACCAGGCACGGTGTCAAACGAATTGAAAAAAGGGAAACCGTCAATGACAAAGTACATACCCGTAAGCCACCGTCTTGTTTGTCCGCCCGACGTGGCAGGGTGTTGAGAGTAGGCGGCCCGTTTACCACTTCACCGAATGCAACATTATCGTACTGATACTCGCGGAGTAGTAAATCTTCCTCACGACGTTTGCGTTCCAGCGCTTGCTGTTTCTTTTGGGTCCTCTTTTCGTGCATGGTTGGCTTCCGAGTCTTTGTTGCTTCTTTAGAAACTTTTTTAACTCCTTTGCCTCCCTTGGCTTTCTTCAGCTCTTTCTTCAGCATTTCATCCACGTCTGTCCCTTTCCGCTTACGAATGTGGATCGCACCGGTACGCTCATCGCGCTCTACTTCGATGCCAAACTTTACCCCAAACTTGACTTCGCTTTCAAGTTCCTGCTGCAGTGCAGTGGCACGCCCAAGGAACGATTGTTCGGTTTCTTTTTTTTGCTTCTGTATGAGCGTACTGCCAACACGTATTTTTGGACGCTCACGACCTCTGGCTTGTGGGGCTTCGTCGGAGTCGCGATTCGAGTTATCCTTGAGCTGTACGAAGCGCTTAAACGAGTTAGACACTTCTTGTACATCGTGTTCCTTTGGTGGATTATTGATCTTATCCTTAACGCTGAAAGGAGGAATTGATCAATGAACGATGGCAGCAATTGGAACACAATGACCGTATACTTACGCTGCCTCCTTTTCAGCTAGACGTTTCAACGGATCCCGTACACCGTGTCTTCTAGGAACGGGAATCTTCCTATGCGATGGACCGAATCTACCCATGGTTGTAAAGTTGCACGTATTTTTACGCCACTTTTAACGTTTTATTTGATGAAACAGGGCGGCTAAACCGTGCGTAAAATCTTGAACACTGAGTTTCAGCACAGTAAACAAAATCACACATGCGTTTCGAGCTGTCACAAACAAACCCTTTTGTGCAGACAGCGCCCCTATAATACTTTTTCGAAATTTACTACATTGCGAGTTAAGATTCAGCAATAAAATTGTTTCACAATTGTTTCTGAATTTTTGCTTATTACAACATCCAAACGTAAAAAACAGGCATAAAGAAGCAATGGACGGAAACAGCTCATGGAATTTCGCTAACGAAGTCGGTCAAAAGTCTCTTGGCTCAACCTGTTTTCTAGTGATCCAAGTAACAGCCCAACTGACAGCATTTCGCTTTTGACAGAGCGCAGTGTTTTGGTTAATGTTTTCACGATCGGATTAGAAAAATAACATGCTGGAGTTGCGGGATATTATCGCACCATACGAGGAAAGAACATTGACTTTACCTCCTACGCCGGTGCCGTTTATAAAATTAGAAGAAAGTGATGTTAGTTTAACACTTCATATCAATGCACCGGCAGCCTTTTTGAAACACTTTTGACTTTCCACAGGACAGTTTTTCGGTGCCGGCTGGTCATCTACAGGCCACAGCGACGCAACCTTTTGAGGTAACGAAAGTTCTCGCTGGGACTGTGTCACGTATCAACACTCTGTGTGAAGGAGAGGATATTAAACCGGTATACGATGTGGAGCTCGGGAATTTTGGAAACCCTGGACACCGCCATTGGCCTGGCGATACGATTGGGATTTTAACTTACAATCTGCAACAAGATGTTGATTATTTGCTGGATCACTTGGGTTTACAGCATAAGGATACAATGGTGTGCCGGGTGGAACTAGACAAAAGTTCTTCGAAAAAGGCGGCCAAAGTTCCTCCGTTCGTCCCGCGAGTGGTTAACTACAGACGGCTTTTCAGCGAGTGCCTTGACCTACGGGCCGTACCGAAGAAGGTAATTTTGGCAATCATGGTATGACCTTTATCCGAGCAATATTCCTTATCGGACTGGTTTCTTCTTTAGTCGTTTCTTCGCGGGATGGCCCCATATGCAACGGACATGGCCGAGAGACGATTCCTTGAAATACTTTGCGCTAAGGAAGGTACCGCAGAGTACGAAAAATATATTCTTAAGCAAGGCAAAGGTTTCCTGTCATTTCTAAAGCTGGTCCCATCGTGTAAACTTCCCGTAACCTTGCTCGTAGAACATCTACCCAAGTTGATGCCTCGACCCTATTCGATTGCCAATGCGTACCGTGAGGAAGCGAACCCTGTGATTCGTCTTTTGTTCTCGCACAATACCGGCGAACCAGGCATCACGACCACTTACTTGCGCGGAGTACAGCCTAATGCAATCGTACACTTTTATTTTCGGCATAGCAGTGAGTTTATTTACAAAGATAGTGACTTTGTCAGCGATATTGTAATGATAGGAACCGGAACCGGAATTTCTCCATATCTTGCATTTCTCGAGCAACGTGCATTTTGCCGTCGACAGGGAAGCCCTATCGGAAGGGCGGAATTGATCATAGGATTTCGTTACCGGGATCGGAACTACTTATGTCAGGGCGAGATTTTGCGATATCAGCAAATGGGTGTGTTAGACGCGTGCCATGAGGTATTCTCTCGGGATGAAGACTCAAAGTTTAAATACGTTCAAGATTTCGTAGCAGCCAACAAAATTTTGATCGAGCGTACGATAGATCAAAACGGTATATTTTATGTTTGCGGCGATGCGAAGAAATTTCTCCCGCAAGTTTCGGAGACGTTAACGCGAACAATTGGAAGTGCTGGACAGTGTACCGAAAGTGTTCGCAGTACTAATGTGAATACGTTGAAAGCAGCTGGGAAATATCGAGAAGATGTTTGGTTGTGAACTTTAATTCTGTCACAAAGTTGTTCTTCGGAAAGTGTTATTATTCATTAACAGAACATCATGACAATATCAAATTTCTTTCCTTTTTTGAATTGCCCATTGTAGTTTTCACACACGATATATCACTTACCATGGCGCAGTCGTCGATTTGAACTGAGGGTTTCGGATGGCAGTCGAGGGTGGAAATATTCGACTAACAAACAGAAAATTTGCTCTATAAATATTATATTCTAAACATAGACTTGTTCCGTCAGTTTATTGTAGGATAGTACAAAAAGCTTCATTACAATATTTATGTTTTGCAACCGAACAGGGTAGTGTTTGTATATAAGCGGTGTCAGGTATAATAAAAAAATTAATACATTCCTAATACCATCTAATATCGTATCTTCGTTACGACTGCGACAAGACGAGCACGGGAAGGCAATGCTAATTTGTGATAGAAGTTGCAAATATATTTTCATCATATGTGCGTCTACTGTACTGAGCGATGCGGTTAAATGCAGATTGCACCCGAACAGAATTGTTCCCTCGTATAGTCAATTTGATGTATAAACTAGATGCTGTTTGCTTTACGAGCACATCATCATTCTACCCCAGAAGGAAAACGATAAAACGGTAGCTTTTATTTCTTGAAATGGTGCCAAGCAATATTTGAATCCTACGGCGTCCTTCTTTACACTATTTTGTGATGGTATCTATCTTCCGATCCATTATTTACAATCCATTCATCTTAAGCGCACGAATGCAAAGCTCGGATGCGAATTTCGTGCCCGCCTGCAAATCACTGTATTTACAACACCTCGACAGTTTTTAAAAGACATTGTTTAATTGTTTCAACATTCAAGCACTATTTGCAGGGACGCACGACGATGTTATCGATAAATTTTGTTATGGCTGTCGTAACTTTTAGCATACTGTACAATGATGATCTTATTGCAGAGCACTTTTGAAGGTAGCAAATCAATTCTCTTCATCTCTAGCCTTTTTTGCAACAACTTTGCATTCTTTAATTTGTTTCTTGCATTTGCCAGTCAACTGCTGGCGTATTGCTTAAAATATAAATTTTCCTATGGTATTGCCCAGTACTAATTTCCTTAAATCGAGCACCTCATTCCCTGCTCGGTCTTGCGATTGGTGCCTGATTTGCTGGGTCGTTATCGCGCCGCCACCACGCATTTGTGGTGGCAACTGTTTCGTGTGTTCCGTTTTAGTTGGCAAAATTTCACTCGGTGTGCTTTCGGTTTATGCAATCGCCACGACCACCGTTGTAGCAGCGTGGCGGAAGCCGGTATTCGATTTGTGTCGGTGTTTTCATGCCCGTCCCGTTTCGTTGGCGCAAACAACATGTGCTTGCACGACTCTTGATGTTGTTGTTTCAATGGGCACCGTTTTCTTCTTTCCGACCATTTATTTTTCAAGAGAGATGTTAAAAAATATGACCCATATAGGACCATTACTTGTTTTTATTCCTTTCAGTCTTCGGGTATATTGTCGATGTTCATTAAAGAGTTTGATTTAGCAGGAAGAGTGTTTTTCCAAAAGTATTACCGTAATACCTATCTCCTTTTTTACTACAAAAGTTACACAAATCTGTTTTTCATGCCGCGCCTATTTGCATCCATTTCAATCAAGCCCATGGTACACTTCGTCATCGAAACCAACGCACCAGATTAACATAAGCATGGAATACAAAATATGCTTATGATTAAATGTAGTGCGACTTCGTGTTATAGGATAAGATAAAACCGGAAATAAGTGACATAACGTTTGCAAACAGACTGAATGAGGGTGAAAGAAGTTTGGACGCTACTAACGCTACTTTTGTGGCGATCGAGGGCCCGTCGTCATGCCTCAGTTATCTGATAAGGGTTTTGATAAATGGAAGTGAGTGCACCAAAGGGAGACGAATGTCGCTCTGCCGAAACCCATTATTAATTTATTCACTTGGTCCAAAGAAGTTCCCTTCGTGATGGGTCCCGTGGGGTCGTTGCGTGTGGTGCAGTCGTGATTTTGTCAGGTTATCGTGCCCAGCAACTTTTTCACTAAATTAAATTAAACTACGTTATTTTGCTGTTCTATTTCGGACGGCAGCCACACGTGGTGAAACAATATAAAGAAACAGTACCGCCATGGCACGATTCCGTGCTGAACACACAAATACGTGTGCAATGCGATGTCGTTTTGGTAACGGACAGGGCACAATGAAGAAACAATTACTGGTACCACGAGGATATCCCGCTAGGGAGATTGAGGCCTTACTATTGTGTCCCGCGCTTCTGTCGTGACACTTTGACTTTGACCAAGACAAAGGGAGTAACTGCTGGGCACGTATCACGTACATGTACATTAGAAGGCCGATAGGTTTGCTGAGTCTTGCCGTATTCCAACCGACAGCATGTGAATCAAAAGGACGCAGCATGCTACCTCTAAATCTGTCATTGCACTTGTCTGTATCACCAGCGATATCCAGTGTACTGAATGTGTCTTTCTCGAACAACCAACAGCAAAACGACGCAAATCTCGTTACAGTGACAATTTGGTAAACTGTTTTCCTTCGCGCTACGGTTGCATGAGCTCGAACTTGAGGTCAAATTAATTTACATTGACTTCAACGATGATGGAGAAGAAGCTACGCCCATGTCTCTGGTATACCTTTCTTACGCACGTATGATCTTAAGTAGTAGGCTCCGGGAATGGTCAGTATACAATACTGTGGGTCAAGGCATCGGAAATAATGGTGGAACACACGATAACCAATTATAAAAGGTACGTAAAATCGAATCATTATGAATTGTTTTACAATAAAGCTACTTTTTTGTCATTTCCCCAAATGGTTCGCTAGAAGGGTAGCGGAATTCTGAAAAACAGTGTGGTGCCCAATTTGACTATGAATCGAATTGTACCAGAATCAAACGAAGGCCAGATGAAAGAATCAATCCCCCTTTGAAGGTTGACAGGTGGGCAGAGGGTAATACACTAACAAACGTTAATTTCAACATACCAAGGATTGTATCGTTAGATTAGTATATTATGAGCTGTTGAAGATGCTTGTGACATTGAGCAAAGAGGAGCCGAACCGGTTCAACGAATGGTCTACGAATAAAATCCGATTTTTACGGTAGAGTAAAACGTTACCTGCAAGTCTAGCACGTGTCTACCATAATGGAAGATTATTTCGTTGACAGACCCCAGACCAGTGCTCAGTTTCCCTCACTTCACATACATCTTCATCATCGATAACCGGACCAGAGCGTAGTTACGATAGAGGGATCCCACTGATGGCACCGGAGTTTATTACACAGTGTCACATTTCTCTCTATCCTCACGATAACAGTCGTCCGGCCATGATGATGACTCATCGGGCCACCTTTATGCAATGTTTACGTCGGTCGCACTGGATGCCGGTGGCTTGTATTATTTTTTTTCCGTCTCAGCCATACCGGGATTTGGGAAATCGGGCTGACTCATCGGTATAACCAGGCACTCGCTACCTATTTACCAAGCCGTAGCTGGCGCTTAACTGTCGGATGTGACTTTCGATTCCTTCGTTTCTATTTTGGATGTTGAGAAAAGTGGAATGTGTTGATGGAATGCAGTGCGTGATGAAGAATGCTGGATTTATCGCATGTTATTGCTTTAGTAAAATTTAGTTTGTTGTTGTTTCTACTTGTAATTGGCCTCGTTGATTTTTGGGTAGGTTTTCGCTCATCCCTTCGGAGAGCTAGGGGTTTAAATCATGCACATTAGTTCGTCGCATAGCTTGAGGAATCATAAAGAAATCCGCAAACCAGGCGACAGACAGACAGCTCCGCCTGGAAGCATATTTATGTTTTCGTCCACAATTTATTTTTAACATTCAGCACACACACACGCACTCGACACGGCCGGTAGACTATGGTGGCTGTAGCAGAGCAGAGCCAAACCCACGAATATTTTTTCCACTACTTAAAAAAGGATCATTACAGAGGAACTCTACGATGATCGCTTAGCACATGCAGTGGCCCTGGCAACACATGGAAGTCAACGTCGCCGTCTCTGTCGCCGGAAATCATCGCACCACATGATTCCCTCTTAATGGTAGTGTTACACACTTTCTCGACATTGCAGTGGCCCTCCATCCGGGTTGGCGGGCATGGGAAGTAATCATGGTCAACTTCTTCGCAAGTCTGTCCTGGCGGATACACAAATTTGTGAACATTCGCCAGGAGGAAGCGCACGCCTTGGTTCACCTAGAAAGGCAAGGGAACGTACTACAAAACAAACCGACCAGCGTGATTTTCCTCAATGAGATGTAAATTGTAATAGAATAATTCCCGTTGCAGTGCGCTTGTGTGGCTTGTGCTCAGTTGCACTGCTTGATTGAATGCAGTTTCTGTTCGCGTTTCGTCCTCTGAACCTGAGCTGGGTAAACGATGGCGGAACGCAGCCCACCATCGATCATGGACATGCAGAAACGCTGGAGGACGGTTCCCCTTCCTATGCGGCCAACTCAAGGCATAAGAGCGTCTGGGCTCATAATGGGTACGTGACGAAGACGTCGGTGGCCGATTCAATCAACGGGTGAGGTTGAATGAGGGAGGTTTGTTCAAGCGCACACACAACAATCGAGCAACGAGTCGCTCGTTGTGTGTGCGTTTGGGGCGCGACGCATGTTGTTGCCTTCAGTCGTATGGCTGTGTCTGCTTGGTTCCGGCTAATCGCGAAGGAACATTACTATCTGACTGCCTACTTTTGTATTTGCGCAAGCACATTGCGACCATAGGGCAGATTGGGTTTGCTGAAGAGCCTTTTTTAACATTTTCAAGCACGTGAACAGCCACATACATCACATACCGGGGTCGTTGTTGGAGTGCTAGTCTTTTTTCTGTCACTTTGTACTGTACGTTCCTCTGCATCATCATGATTGCATATTGGAGATCTCAGGCCTTGGTTCCAAGTTAATGAGAAACTTCGTACAGGGACAAGAAATTGTCGAAAAATGTGCAAGTTTAAAATTTAAGTTGCAATTTACGATTGGATCTTTAGTATTAAAAACGTCTGTGTCTGTCTCGGGACGGAAAAAGAACAGACCGATGTAGTCAATATGACTCCACCAAGTAAAGGTGCTTTCATTGTCAAATTCAGTCTTTTCGAAAATGCAGAAACGGTTTACTTTCTAATGCGGATTGGGCTGGGACTGCAACCGACACAAATTGAATACCAAATACCGAAAACTACCTTCAGCGCTTATCAATAACATTGGCGGTAACGTACGCCGCCCCGTGTGTTATCGATTTTCTTCGATTCTGCGGAGGTTTCGTAAGCTCTACTTTTCTTATCTTTAAGCTTCACTGACTAGACGGGTGCGTTACTGCGCTTCATTGGAACAATGTGCTCGTAGTGTATGTGGCAAAACCGCCGATTGAATATTCCGCGCCCATCTATCCCCACTGTCAGTAGATCATCGTGTCTCGTCTTCTCCTCCAAGAGTGTTAGCAAAAAAGGCACTAAATCTCACAGCCACATACGGCAAAAATGTGTACGTTCTTTCGAAACTTCGCGGGCTCTGGCTAGTTTCGCTCTGCTTGTTTGCTACTGATACAATCTACGTTCTGTCGTTCTTCATTGCTTACCATGTTTCTTTAAAAATAGCTAAAAAGCACCTCATACCGGCGGCATAGCGGGATAACGGTTCAGTTGTCTCGCTTCAACAATCTCCGGGCTGCTTTGATTAGCGGTGTCAGCGTTCGTAGTTCCATACAGTCCTGTAGAAACGGATGACGCAGCAGCTCGTCGGCGGACGCCCGCATGTCGACCTCCACTTGCAAGCAGCGGTCGAGGAAGTCCTTCAGATTATCCGAAAGCTTGTCCCAGCTCTTGATGTCTGGCCGACCGTTCGCCGCGATCAGGTACAGCGCCCGCAACGGTGCCTGGTTAAGGTACGGTGGCTGACCCTCGATCATCTCGATCGCCATGATGCCAAGGGACCAGATATCAACCTTCTTGCCATACTGCTTCCTCGTGACGACCTCCGGTGCCATCCAGTATGGCGTGCCGACCATCGTCTGCCGCTTCTCGTCACCCTCGATGTTGGCACAGAACCCAAAATCGGTTACCTTCACCGACCCATCCATCCCCATCAGCACGTTGTCCGACTTAATGTCCCGGTGGATGATGCCCTTCGAATGTAGAAAACTAATGGCCAGCAGCACCTCCCGACACACAGCTGCAATCTGGCGATCTTTCATCACTGTCTCCGTCACCACGTCCGTCAACGGGCCACCGCCCATGTACTCGAGAATGACCCACAGCTGATCGACATCCTCCAGGTAGTACGCCTCGAGGAAGTTGACCAAATTTTTGTGATTAAAATCCTTCAGCACGTTGATCTCATTTAGTATTGATTCCTTGGACGACTGATGCTTCATGTCGATCGTTTTGATCGCCACCTTTTGGCCGGTGTTTCGATCAAGCGCGATAAACACCACTCCGGAAGCTCCCTTGCCTACCTCGATCGTTTTCTCGTACCGTTCAAGCGGGTCGTTGAGGTTGCAAATTTTCTTTAGCTCTTGGTACACCTGATCATCGCTTTTCGGTTGCCGTGCTTGCATCTCCTTTGGTCGCAGTATGAGGTCCCCGTCGTTATCCAGCTCCCGGTCGAAGCTGTTGTTGTTGTTCACACTGGCGCCGATCTCGTAGGAACTTTTGTGCGTGTTGAGCGTCAGATGTGCATCGCTGTGAATGATCATCGTTTCCTTATTGCTTCCGGCGTCGATAAGATGTAGATTGTCCATGCCTTTGTACACCTTGCTGGTGTAGTTTTTCGGCTTCGGTTTCAGCAGTGGTTTCACCGGTAACGTCGCACTCTTTTTCGGCAAGGGTGGTGGAGGCGGTTGCGGCAAAGGTTCACTTTCCTCGCTGCTCCCTTCCAGCGAGTCTTCACTTTTGTGCGTGTTCTTCTGGTCGAGGTACTGGTCGATTGATTCCGTCTCCTCGTGGATCGCATCCTCAGTGATGAACGGCTTAAAGGGTTCCGTCGCTTCCTTTTTCTTGATCGAATAGCTGTAGAACTTGACCGCTTGGTACGCTGCCTCCGGGTTTTTGTTCTGCTCGTCCACCGTGATCAACGCATCGACCATACGGGACCACGACTTGGGCAACCCTTCCAAGTGTCCCGTTTGTTGGTTTTTGCTCACATGCATTCCGTGAACGACGTTGGTCGGAAGTCCTATCTCGGAGATTTTATGCCGCTCGGAATCTTTCGTCCGGCTGCGGCCGAAAATGTTTTTAATCATCTTGCTAGCTTTAGTTGAAACTTTCTCAATAAAACACAGGGTTCACAGCACTTAATTGCAACGGCTATCCTATCTGCAGGGAACGAAGCCGTGACACGATGCTGCACTTGCTTCCAGAACTCAGTGCACCCCTTTGTTTGGAAGATATCCCATCCGTTGTGATTCGTGCAAAACTATTCGGTTATATTATGGCCAACACAGCGCCGCGAAAAAGAAAATCAGTCACGAAAGGCGGTTCCAGACTTATCTTGCTGGAAATACTTTCTCGGGGACTCACGCACGAACACGACCACTGATTCGATCACTAACACCACCACAAGCTGCTGCGCAGTCTGGATGACAATACTGGATCGCCCAAGGCGACGATCAGTGCAGAGGCATTTAACATCCAAGGCCACTTCACAAACTATAACACAAAAGAGTTGTGCGAAGCACTGTTTCTTGAAAACCACCCGCGCGGCAAAGAGCTAAGAGCTATGACGAATGACCAGCACTCCCCACATCATTCGTAAACCAATAAATGCACACACCGTTACGCACACACGCATGAAGAAAACAACACAGGCGCACACAAGCATGAAACGGATGAACAGATTGTTCCACGAAACGACTACACGACAAAAGAAGAGCAACCGAGAGAAAGAGAACAATCCAAGAAGCAACTGATTGTGGGGGGCTACATGAGGCGTGAAAACTAGCGTAATATTAATTTGTAATGTCGTGTGGCAGCAAAAATATAAAAACGAAATGTCAAACGTGTTTACGTTCGTGTTTTTGATCCGAGAAATAGAAATAGAAGAGAAATTAATTGATTTCTGAATATTGTGTTCTGTTTTTTCCGATTTATTTGCTATACCAGCAAATAAGAACTTAAATTATCCTCTGTTTGTAAGCAAAGCGTATGAAAAAAATAATTACGCTCGGGTTTACGCCTCTGCCGACCCGTAAACGTTTTGACAGCGCCGCAGCAGTTTGGCATTAATGTGTAATGTCAAAAACATTACGTTACGCCTCATGTAGCCCCCTGATTTCGATGCGATTCCAACACGAACACAAGCAAAAACGAAGGAAGTGCTGCCAGAATACGATACTTTGACTCGCGCATCGTTATATTGCTCAGTTCAATACTTTCTAGACATACAGTTCACATTTCATTAATAATCACCTCAATATACGATTATTAAAGTAGTAGTTTTGAAATCAGAAAATTTGACAATTTTACAATTGTGATGTTGTTTTACATTTGCCCTTTTTGAGCCGTTTATTTGACAGAATAGAATGCTTTGAAGTGCTCAACCAAGGGCGTTTATTCGCCACACATCGATTTGACACTGTCATAAAACATCGTCGGTGCGATGTTTTATTTGAATTCATCACGTTCCATCAGTTTACACCAAAAACCAGCTTTGTCGCTGAAGGTTGTTTCCGATTGCATTTAGTTTAGATTCAACAACTGGGATATTTGTTGGGATTTTACAGATACGGAAACATTTCAAAAGAGATTAAACAAACGTGGCGTAGGTGATATACCTTTTTGTGTGGAAAATGGCGAGTGTGAATAGTTTTTCCACGCAAGAAATGGAACCACTGCACAGATCCAGTCCCTTGCGTAAAAAGGTTTAGCACTACACTTCCGTAATTGTTGAAGCCACATAACAAATTATGAGTACGGAGCACCAGTCGACTATCTCATTCTTTCCATGTGGCAAACGTGCACCACTGGAGCTAAGCCGTGCCCGAAGCACTCGGTGATGCTTAATGCTGATATTCAAGTTCAAAGTCGTTTGCTTACGAAGCAAATGGTTTATTAGTGTGTAGTCGCGCAAGAGAGATCTTCAGTTTGGTTTCAGACGTGAAATACTGAAGTCGACGATGGTAAGGTCCAAGAATAGCGAAACGATTATTCTTGTGATTCAGAGTGTCTTGCGACGCAGAGTGAACAGGCTTTCAACCAAGGACATCGCTCGATAAGGCGCACGATGCCAGATCGTATCGCCAGCTTTAACCAGAATTTTAGAGGAAGTGCGCTGCAGTGGGGTCCGAAAAAGAGACAAAAATCAGCTACCGAACGTATCTAAGAAAAAGGAACTTATGTTCCTAAGTGGCTTTTTCCGGTATCGTAAATCAAACTACTTCTTGATCGAAGGCGCTATTTTTAAACGCTATCATAGTAAGACACCGTTCTCCGCGAGCGGTACTATAAACGTCTATAAAATTGGTAAAATTGGTCGGGACGCATTACGGTGTTAAGGGCACCACCACGTCGAATGCGTAGGCGGCAGCTTGTAAACAAACCGTCACATAACGTGGAAACCGCGTGTGTTCAATTGGAACCGGCAAGCCATATGCAAAGATGGTTTTCGAATTTCCATGTTCAAAATGATGAATTGTCTCAACGATTAGTGAACCATTAGCGTATTTCAACGCAAGTGATAGCGTTTGTTGTGGCACGTGCCTGTAATTATGTTTTGTGGTTCGTTTTTTTTCAGAGGCTGAAATACTTGAAAATAATGCTGGCGTTATTTATCGCAAAGTTAGGAATCGTGATGGCCGAGCAATCGAGCAAAGAAGTAACAACGAACCAGGATATCCGAGTGTTGCTCGAAAATATAAATTCTCATTTAAACCGATTCAATACTCATTACCTCATCAATCTTGAGCAGCGTATTGTTACCGTGCTGACAACAATGACAAGTTTGGACGCCAATGTGAAATCGCTGCAGGAAAAGTCCCAAATATGGGATGTGTTTCAGCATCACATCGGCGCATGGAGCGAGCATATCAAATCGGTTGACAGCAAATTGGATATCTTAAAAAAGTAATTATGCACCGGTCTTCACTGCCGATCTGTAGCGTGTGTATTGTAACAGTTACTCTTTCAGAACCCACGAAACTCCATCTGCTGCACTTGAAACCCGCCTATCCAATCTCGATTTTAAAGTTGAGCACATCTTTGAAAAAGTGGATATAATTAACGAGAAATTGCACGATATCACGAAGACCGTGTACAGCAATGCTGCGCACCGTGGACGCCGAAATGATGTGGTTGAGCAGGCTGCAATACTTACAAAAGTTGGGCAGCTTCAGAAGCAAATAAACCGCCTGGAAAACATTGGCAACGGCAATGGCTGCAACAACAAATGCAACGCCCAAAACGGCGGGAGCCGCTCGAACGGGTTTACAAAATTTAAAAAAGACGTTTCCGAATCGGAAGAAGAAATTGATGAACTGTTGGACAAGCTGACTTCGAAAAAGTTACGCGAGATAGTTACAAACCGGAAAAATTGTCGAGCCGTCGACGTGCTCACTGGTATGATGCGTTCAGTGGAGGACCGTACTGTGAGAATATACGAGTTGGAAGCAAATCAGTTCGAACAAATCAATTCATGTTGCCAGCGAACGAACAATGAGGTGACCACATTTACCAACAGTGCAGATTTACTGTTAAAGCGAATTGAAGCGTTGGTACTTGATGTTGACAGAAAAGTTGATAGGCGTAATAACCAGCACTGTCCACAAGAGAAAGAGAAGCCTCTTGATGAATCTAAAACTACTGTAGCCAACGACACTATGAAAGAGGAGTCCCTTGATCTGTCGTCTACAGTCGACTTGGGCAGCGGAAGTGATCAAGGCACCGAGGAACTGAACATCTTTTCAACAATACCAATCGTTCACCATGAAGACACAATTTTTCATCATCCCGATAAAGATGGATGTCATCAGTTACTGCAAAGGGTTAACGGCGTTTACACCTTCGCCGTGATTGAATTGAATGAAGCTAGGCGAGACTTTAATCGGAGGTACTGCCAATTTTCAACGGAAGGTTTAGCTTGGACCGTCCTGCAGCGTCGCAACCACTTTGATTTACAAGAAAATTTCAATCGTTCCTGGAATGAGTACAAGTACGGATTTGGTGATCTAGGCTACGAGTTTTGGTTTGGCAACGATTTTATTCACAAGTAAGGGGGTCGGCAAGTGCCAGTAAGTAGCACCAGCATACTCATTATTTACTTTTTTTTCTTTCAAGACTGAGTTACGATGATAATGTTGAACTGCGAATCGAGCTAGAGGACTTTGAGGGTAATAGAGCGTACGCCGAGTACGGCACCTTTAGGATGGAAACGGAAAAATTCAACTACAATCTTATGGTTGCTGACTATCGTGGTAATGCTTCAGATTCGTTGTCTTATCACAACGATCACGATTTCAGCACGTTTGATCGTTCGAACGATAAATCACCGGCCAGTTTTTCCTGCGCCCTCACATATGGAAGCGGTTGGTGGTTTAACAGGTATGCTGGACAATAAGTGTTTCTATCAGGAACTTCAGAGAACGACTCATAAGCGTGAACTTCCTTTGCAGCTGTGCTGAGTCCAATCTGAATGGAAAATATTATCTCGACTATCCTCGCTCCCACAAGTCGACCGGTGTTTTGTGGGAGTCTTGGTTAGGAGATTATTCACTCAAGTCGTCAACGATGATGATTCGCCCGAAAGATGTTTGGAATAAAGAAGATGAAACATCAGACGCTGAAGCACCGCAGGATCCCTAAATATAACCAGCATCCTTGTGATGATTTCTTAAGCCAGAGTAGAGAGGTTATTTTATTCAAATGTATTGCAAAATTAATCGCAAGATGAGACATTAATCAATAAATCATATCATATGTCTTAGCTTTGTGCAACATAATTTCCCAATTTCGCATATTTCGGGAGAGTCACCATTTATATTGTACAATAACGGTTACTCCTTTTTTGAATAGCTACTGGTTACGAGAACGCTTCAGCAGGCGTTGCACAAAAACGCTTGAATCACGGCCGGCATGGCCGGTGTCAAACAGCTGTCAATTTCTACGGTCGATCACGTTCACGGTGTGCTGTGTGCTTGCGAGTGCTGAATTTTCTGAACCAGAATTCTCGAAAATAACTATTGTTACGGTTTCTCCGTGTTTAAGGTTTCGCTACTCCCTTGAAAAATGGTACGTATGACATGATTTTATTCACCAAAGTGTCCCAGAACGTGCACCAAGTGCAAACAAAGTACCATTTGTTTACCGGCTTGCAAACGACAGCCTGAGAGCATGCTTTTTCATAAACTTATTTAAAGCTACACGAACCTAGGTTTGGTTAAAGTTAACAACTTCTCTGTCCAGTGCAGGCAGTGTAGATATAATCATCAGTACGGACAATAGTCTTAGGTAAACTAGCGGTATCGGCTAGTGAAAAACAACCCTCATTATACCACAGGCACACACACGCACGCACATCTTCACATTAGCCCAAACGCCGTGAATCATGTTCCGGGTTTGTTTCTTTTAGCAACCGCAGATCATCATTTTGAAAGCGGGAACTGATAGTTCCCAAGGCAAACGCCAGCTCGTTTCGAATATAAACGCATGCCAATCGATCGTGGATGCAGTACGCACGACGCTGGGCCCCCGTGGCATGGATAAACTGATCGTGGACGGCAAGGGCAAGGCAACAATCTCCAACGATGGGGCAACGATTATGAAACTGCTGGACATTGTGCACCCGGCCGCGAAAACGTTGGTCGATATTGCCAAATCGCAGGATGCAGAAGTAGGCGATGGCACCACGAGTGTGGTGCTGCTGGCGGGTGAGTTTCTGAAGCAGCTGAAACCGTTCGTAGAGGAAGGTGTGCATCCGCGGATCATCATCAAGGCAGTTCGCAGAGCCCTTACGCTCTGCATTGCACAGATTAATGAACTAGCGTTCAAGATCGAGAAGCATGACAATGAGAAACATCGTGCGCTGCTCGAGAAATGCGCTGCCACCGCGCTCAATTCGAAGCTTATCCACCAGCAGAAGGAGTTTTTCTCCAAAATGGTAGTAGATTCGGTGACGACACTCGATTCGCTTCTGCCATTGAACATGATTGGCATAAAGAAGGTGACCGGTGGCGCATTGGAGGAGTCCATGCTGGTCGAAGGGGTAGCGTTTAAGAAAACGTTTGCCTACGCTGGTTTTGAGATGCAACCCAAGAGCTACGATAACGTGAAAATCGCACTGCTCAACATTGAACTGGAGTTGAAGGCGGAACGTGACAATGCAGAAGTGCGTGTGAATAACGTGGCCGAGTATCAGAAGATCGTGGATGCGGAATGGCAAATTCTTTACGATAAGCTGGATAAAATTTACCAATCAGGGGCACAGGTAGTGCTCTCGAAGCTGCCAATTGGTGATGTGGCCACGCAGTATTTTGCCGATCGCGATATGTTCTGTGCTGGCCGAGTGCCGGAAGAGGACTTACAGCGTACACAGAAAGCATGCGGTGGTGCTGTAATGGCCACGGTTCAGGATATTAGCGACAAAGTGCTGGGAAATTGCACGCATTTCGAGGAGCGCCAAATTGGCAGCGAACGCTTCAACGTTTTCCAGGGTTGCCCGAACGCAAAAACATGCACGATTATTCTGCGCGGTGGTGCTGAACAGTTTTTAGAGGAAACAGAACGATCGTTGCATGATGCGATCATGATCGTTCGTCGCACGATTCGCAACGATTCTGTAGTAGCAGGTAGGTGCCTAGGGAGTTTGGCAGCAGTTTACCAGACTAACGACTAACGAGACTACTATTTTGTTATCTGCAGGTGGTGGGGCTATTGAAATGGAGCTATCGAAAATGCTCCGTAACCACTCGCGTACTATCGCAGGTAAGGAGCAACTGCTCATTGGCGCTATTGCCAAAGCACTGGAAGTTATACCGCGTCAGCTGTGTGATAATGCCGGGTTTGATGCAACCAACATTCTCAACAAACTCCGTCAGAAGCACGCACAAGGTATGTAGTTGATTTACAAGACATGACAGAACATGATTCTAAATTGTTGAATTAGTTGTGTTGCGTAGCTTTGACTAATTTGTTTTATTGTCTTTCCTTTTGCACAGGATGCCAATGGTATGGAGTGGACATCTTGAAAGAACACATTGCCGATAACTTTGAAGCTTTCGTGTGGGAACCGTCTGTTATTAAAATCAATGCCTTAACCGCTGCGTGCGAGGCAACTTGCATGATTCTCTCCGTGGACGAAACGATCAAAAGTCCGAAATCCGGCGGACAAGATGCCCCACAGCCTCCGATGGGGCGTGGCATGGGTCGCCCTTTCTAATTACATGTTTCGGCATTTATTTCACCTCCGTTTGTTCACGCTTATCATAACCATTCACTTTCCTTCGTAATCATATGTATTAACACTAACATCGCGAAAGGAAAATTTGGCATAATTGTTTCATAAGATGCACACAAATGCGTTTACTGGTAATTTCACTTTCAATTAACGAGATAATAAAATGCCTTTTTTGTCTTTTACACTCCCTTCTAAAAGGAGAAACAAACGAAAATAAATAAAAGAAACATAAGTAATGGGGTTTTAAAATTAAAGAAAAATTGAGAATAGTAGCAATAATGGTAGCTGTAATGTAAGTGATTCTTTTCGTTGGATTTACAATTGAGACTAATATAGTTTTGTACAACATGACTCGTTCTATGTCTAGGCGGAACCACAGACAAAAAACTAGCAGATGTCAATCTGGCCATTGCATGCACTTCAACTTTACTCTTCAAAGAGCACTGATTGAAAATCAATAAAACGTGGCATCAGATTAAAATGAAGGCGTAACCGCCATGAAAAGGACTGTTATCGCCTCACGCGTACTTAGCAGGGAAAATGGATGATGGTTTTTATCGTTAAGAATGGATTGTGTCACGACCAATGTAGTCTGTTTTTTGCGAAGATCTATGTACATGCTAGCGCACAGATTTCAATCTACTAGACATTCATTTGATCGTGTCGGCGGTAATAGACATAAAACGGATTGTCTTGCACTTCAAAACTGAAACGGCTTTCAACATGGGAGCATCATTGTTAGTGATGGTAGTTGTACTCTATCAAACATTTTGTGTTTACTGTAGACTAGAGCCAGTGCACTACAGTCGAAAAAGTAATTTCTTAATCTCCGTTCTGGAGACCCACTACAGAAATTCGAAACTTCCAGTACACTTTCGAATTGAGTATGAAACATCTTCAAACAAGCGCGTCGAACAACTGGATTTGATTAAC